>NC_142360.1:38624014-38924014 GCF_059441175.1 Urocampus carinirostris | reverse complement strand
ATGTCTAAATAGATGTCTAGATAGATAGATAGATGTCTAGATAGATGTCTAAATAAAAGAGACACAATTAAAAAGTCCCCGAATGGATTTTCTTCTGCCATTAACGGCGTTGCCAGCAATCAATGGCGAAAATAACATTCAGAAAGCTATTTGTCAAAAAACCGCAGAGTCTGATTGGTGATCGATAATAATCGATTCTGGCGTTTTCACTGCGACACTCAGCCGATCGATACAGAATTGACCCGTTTACTCGGAAGTCTGTGGTCTCTGAAATACTGTTTTGTAACCCTCCGTGCCGGCAGGGGGCGCTAGTTAGTCATATCAAATGCACGGGGAGACTTAACTCATATCACCCGCATTTTTTTTCAATTTATTTTGAAAGTGTGTTTTTTTTCAGGTGTTTATTTCACAATTAGCATTTATTGACTTATATTATTATTAAACGACATTTTGTTGTGTCATCCAGGGATTCCAGGTGAAGGTTGCTTAGTCTAAAAAGTGGAAATGAGTTCAAAGTTCAATAAAATAAGTGTTATTATAATTTAGTAGAAAATTACACATATTTAAAAAAATGTAACAATTACGTTTGTACAGAATATGACATTGGAGACAGAGAAAGTGAAATAAAGAAGAGAGAGAGAGAGAGAGAGAGAGCGAGAGCAGGAGGAGAGAGACACAGAGAGAGACAGACAGACAAACAGACAGACAGACAGAGAGACAGACTGACAGAGAGAGAGAGAGAGAGAGAGAGAGAGAGAGAGAGACAAAGACACTGAGAGAGAACAAATAGTAAGAATGACAGAGTAAACAAGAAAGAGCACAAGAGAGATAACCAGAGAGAGAACAAGCAAGAGAGAGAGAGAGAGAAAGGGAGAGAGAGAGGGAGACAGACAGAGAGAGAGACACAGAAACACAGAGAGAGAGAGAACAAATACTGAGAAAGACATAGAGTAAACAAGAAAGCACAAGAGAGATAACCAGAGAGAGAAAGAGAGAGACAGAGAGAGAGAGCCAGGGAGAGAGAACCAAAGAGAGAGAATAAGAGCGAGAACCAGCGAGAGAGAGAGAGAGAGAGAGAGAGAGAGAGAGAAAGCGAGAGAGAAAGACAGAAAGAAAAGAGAGACATTTCCTCTACGTATTTGAGAGACAGTGATTTAGTGAAAGAAAGAAAGACAGAGAGATAGAGAAAAAGAGTGGTAAAAAGAGAAATAAAGAGAAAGAAGAAGAGAAAGCGAGAGAAGGAGTTGTATAGAGAAAGAGAGAGGCAGTATGATAGGTCCAGTTGCTTTGCGAGTGGCGCCTGACTTTGTCAACATCACGTGAACATATTTCTTACTACAGCTCATTTTTCTCTTGCGCTTCTCTGAGCGTTGTCTCGCGCGGGCTGGATTTAATCCCTTAGTCTTAGTGGGCCTGAGTTAGCCCGCGGGTAGCATGTTTGACACCTGTGCTTAAAATAACACCATACAAAAAATAGGGTTTGGTTTTGTCTACTTGCAAAGAACACAAGATTCTGAACTGAATGAAGGGAAAGGTATTGTGGGAGGTAGTTCAGCCAATAGCGTATTGGCATTTTGATGGTGCCTTTATGCAAACCAATAGCACACGAGTATTTTATGAGAGTTCGGCCAATAGCAGGCAGGCATCTTAACGACGTCACTTGTCATACACGTGAACAAAATAATTTGGTTTTGATGTCGTATGGTGGAGAAAATGTCGCAAAGAGGGTCTGAGTAAACATCTTATTCTAAAACATTGTAAAGCGATGTCACGGTATCCTGGGGGTCTAATGTAGTACTTAAACGAAAGTATGAGAAAACATGCCACTAAAACCTCCATTTTATTCGTTTTAGAATATAAACTTTTTATTTGACGAAACTTCAGTCATTGAAAAATCTCCCTACTGGCTATTTGGCGCCATCTCGTGGCAAACACCAAAAAGCCAATACAGTATTATCGTTTTTCGTTCCTGTAATTTTTAAATGACATTTTTTACTTTGAATGTTGTAAGTTAACATTGAAATATATATATTTTTTCTTTTTTTAAGCATCTACATGTAAAAATTATTTTTTAAAACAAAAACGTTTTATGAATCTGGTTTTGATAAAGCAAATAAAGCAAATAATATATATTAGGTCCCTTGTTTTAAGCACCAAATATATTAGGATATTTTCTTTTCTAGTATTATTTTTTCTTTTTAAAGTATTTTTGTAGTGTTTCTGCGGTGGTATTTTTAAGTATTCTGCTGTATTTTTGTAGTATTATTTTAAAGTAGTATTTTATTGAATTTTTGTAGTATTTTTGTAGTATTTCCATTGTAGGTTTTGTTGTAGTACCTATGCATTATTTTTGTAGTATTTCTGTAGTAGTATTTTTTATTATAGTCTTACTGTGGTGGTATTTCCGAAGAACTATTTTTCCAGTATTTCTTTGTCATATTTTGGGAGTATTTCTTTCGTATTTTGTGATATTACTGAAGTTTTATTTTTATAGTATTTCTGTTGTAATATGTTGTCGTATTTTTTATTGTAGAATTTTCGTCATAATATTTCTGTAGTAGTATTTTTATAATAGCTTTACTATAATGTTCGTTGCTATATTTGCTTCCGTGCTATATTTTGTATGTTTAAGGGTTATAGAAGTACTTGTAGAAGTAACATGTATTGTTTTCTACTAAAAAAAATAAACATTTAATAAAATAATAGACTCTATAAAGATAAATAAAGTGAAGTTTAACTTACTTTTGGAAGATCAGCTTCAAGAGTCAGGTGACTTCCTCCTCCGTGGCAAAAAGTGGCCGAAAAAAAGCGTTCCGTCCATTTTCTCAACCGCATCGAGCTTTCTTATTCCACTTTCGTTTCAAAAGAAACGGCTTGCCTCTGCTTTACACTTTACACCAACCATATGGAATGGAGGCACGAGATATTAAACCCTAAAAATGTCAATGTTTTTAGCGCGCTGGAGATACAGTATAGAATGTTTACACACGAACTAGGAAGAGGAAGCGGATAAACACTTCATAAAGTAATATACTCTACAAAGACAAATAAAGTGAAGTTTAACTTACTTTTGGAAGATCAGCTTCGAGAGTCAGGCAACTTCCTCCTCCCTGGTAAAAAGTGGCCGAAAAAAAGTGTTCCGTCCATTTTCTCAACCGCATCAAGCTTTCTTATTCCACTTTCGTTTCAAAAGAAACGGCTTGCCTCTTCTTTACACTTTACACCGACCATATGGAATGGAGGCACGAGATATTAAACAATAAAAATGTCAAAGTTTATAGCGTGCTAGAGATACAGTGCAGTGTGTATAAACACAAACTGGGAAGTAGAAGCCGGAGCTCTTCTTCGGCGTGGATGCTGGGTGACCTCTCACAGCGCCACACGCCGGTAGTGGTGGAAAAAAACACTGCAGTGCTGTCCTTTATTCTCGAAAAAATGTTCGTATCTACGTAACTTGAATGTTGGTACGTAGGGGAACATCTGTATTTCACCGGTCCTTCCCGAACATTTATTGACGTGTGCTAGTTTGCGCGTGTTTCCTTTTTTTTCAGGAAATGTTTTGACACCAACCCGTATGCTAGCGCGTGGTGGCAGATTTAGCGCCGAGCAACTTGTTTCCTGCTCCGGGCTAAAGGAAAAAAATGGTGTCGCTGGCTTTTAAGTGTGTATTTGCGTATTGTTTGACTGGTTGGATATTTATGCGCTGGCTGTTTACCGGATTTATTATGGATGCCAGAGGAGCTTTGATGCCAAGCGTCATCTGGAATGAATTCCTTTCAGCTGACATTCGAAAGGGAATATTGTTAACATTGGTGTCGGTTTCCCTTCCTGCCAATCCGTTTGGTTTAGCTCGGTAAGTTAGCATTGAGCTAGCAGACTTTTGCTGGATGAAATCGGCGGTTAGATATAGAGAGATCCATGGGTTTTTCGAATAGAATAGAATAGAATAGAAAATACCTTTATTGTCATTGTTACAAAATGGGTTAACATCGAAATTGGGCATGACACTCCAGTTTCACACATTCACAGTGAGGTAAAAAAAAAAGAAGATAAAGGAACAGAGAAGATAAGGTTATAAAACAAGGGGGATACGGTCATAGTTATAATTATTAAAGTTAAAACTTATATAAACTCTATGTTGGCAAAATTATTCAAATAAAAACAAGCATTAAGGTATTTAATATTCCCAAGCGGGAGAGCACTGTCCGGTGGCCCCCTCCGGCAGCCCTCTCCTCCCGTGTGTGAAGGTAACTTTTATTCACACAGGAAACAGAAAAATACACCGGAAATGCAACTTCAAAATAAGTACAAGACTGATAAACGTACAAGAGATGCAATTCGACTGATTATTGAAACGTTACTTCATGTGTGTGTGTGTGTGTGTGTGTGTGTGTGTGAAAGATTGTTTTTATATTTAGGAATATAAAAACAAGTTTTGTGCAATATGCATTTGGTGCAAAAATAGTCATCATAGTGCAAGAAATAGTCAACATGGCAAAAAATAGTCAACATACAAAAAATAGTCAATAGTCAGTTTGCGGTCAATAGGGACCAGAACCACCCGCGAAAAGTGAAAATCCGGGAAGTAGCGTTGCACCGTTATTGTCACGGACCAGGGCAGGAAACAGAATTGAGAACCCAATAGCGTAACATACTCATAATTTATTAGGGAGAGGAGAAATGCACGCACACTCAATCCGCGGATCGAGTGGATTGAAATCCAAACAAAATCAGGCCAAAAATAAAACAGGATCAAACGCAGGCAAATTCACAGAACTAGGCTTTTCACAGAGTTTAACTATTCCCAAGGAGCAATCAGTCAACGCGTCTCAGCCGGTGTCCATGGGCAGGGCCATTTGGGCTCCGTGGCAACCGTAACAGAACCCGGCGCCACCCGGCTGGGACCAACTGGGCGCCATGGCAACCGGACCGTTATAAAACCTCCCAAAGAGTTATGCTTACTCCAAGATGATGTCATTACCGACTGAGAGTATACGACTGTAACAAAATAGCAACTATAGATCTACAAATAATAACACACAACACATGATAGCAGTTGAATGAACTATTTTGTCATTGTACAAAAGTCAAACGAAATTAGACGGCTTCTCCTTTCAGTGTAAGAAAGCAATTTAGAGAGAAGCTGGCTAGCTGCGCGCTAGCTTGTGTGTCCTCGACTGGAGCAGTTCATTGAATGTAGCGGTTTCCCACAGGTTGTTGATCCGGGTCATCTGTTTCATGGCTAATGGACCTGGCGTTGGTAAGATACAAGGTCCGCAGCAGTGCCTTCGAAGAGTTGTTAGCCTAGCGGTTAGCATTAGGTGGGACCGGAAGCACCGCTCATGTCTTCTCCCAGATTCTGTCAGAATCGCTTCTGGAACCCGCTAAAAATCCACGAAACACCCAATTTTGTTGCGCTCTTTTGAGTCCGAACTAATTGATATTCAAATTAAAGAGCCGCTAAAAGCTAGCAGTCGCGATGCTTCCCAGTTTGTTTTGATATAAAGATGTTGGCTGCAAATGCCCAACCTGACTGTTTGACCGACATCATACCCCAGCCTATCGCAGTCGGACACACAGTCTCACCAGTCTATATTAATCTGTCTACCGTCTAACAGAACACAATGCATAATACAATATCAATGACAATAAAGACAAAATCAATTCAATTCAAAATCCGCAATCGGGTAAACCAGCAATGACCGAAGGGCGAGGTTGCAAGGGGTCTCTGTAATGGGCAAGCAGTGGTGGGCAGTCAGGGCCTTAATAATATCTGACTCATGTAATGTAATAATATTTCGTCCATGATTACCTACCACGGGGCAGAATTGTAGGCAGCCATAACTCGAAAAATAAATGTTTTTTGTTCAGGTAATATGCTGACACACAATGGCTGCTTTGTTTTGGATGTAGCCCCCAGGGACCAACTTTTTTGACCATTCAGTCGTCGGCATTGACTGACCGACCCTTGGACCGTGTTTTGGAACCCTTGACAGAAGCGGTACATATACGGTGGTGCCAGGGACCAAGAACCAGGTACTTTTTCGTAATGGAAATTGGATGTAAGAGTGCATTTTTACCAGCCTTGTTTTTAACTGGACTATGTTTTTGATCGTTAGCTTCCTTTTTCCTTCCTTTTTGGAGCGCCTTTTGTTTATCCCCTTTTCCCATTTAAACTCTCAATGTGACGCTTGTGTCTGCGCTTGGATGCTGCCCGGCTCACCTCCTTACCTTCTAGAGATGTAAAAGCGGCATTAAAGCTTTTGAACCTTAAAAGTTTAAAAACGGGTTTAAAGAAGATAATGGGGGCTTGGCCTGATGTCCCGCGACAGCGCCTCGCCACGCTATTAACGAGCTTTAACGAGATCCGACAGTCGAGGAAATGAGGCGAACTAGCGCCTGGGCGTCCGCATCACTCAATGTCTTTCCCTGACACGCGACAATGTAAAGAAAGATGATTGGCTGGGACGTTGCTACAATTCCTTCATCAATTTAGACAAGTATCGGTGATAACTCTCGGGGGTGGGGGATCGTGACTAGGATCTGCCATCCCACCATCCTCCAGAGGGTGCCAACAGGTAAAACGACTGGAAATCCCCACTCCTGTTGAACATTACCCGCACCTGACTCTATTCAGAATCTGAGTATTTAAGGACTGTGCCCACAGCAGAGCTGCCGGATTGTTGTTGTTTCTTGAGGGTGGGAAAATGGTTAAAATGGGGCTGGGGCTGTTGGGATCCAGTGGACCATTGTCCTCTGGAGGGTACCAACAGTTAGAGGGATTGGAGGCCTCAATCACCTCAATTCCCGCACCTGACTCTAATCAGAATCTGAGTATTTAAGGGCTGTGCCCACAGCAGAGCTGCCAGATTGTTGTTGTTACTTGTGGGTGGGAAAGTGGTTAAAATGGGTTCGGGGCTGTTAGGATCCAGTGCACCAATGTCCTTTAGAGGGTACCAACAGTCAGAGGGCTTGGAGGACTCCACACCTCAATACCCGCACCTGACTCTAATCAGAATCTGACTATTTAACGACTGTGCCAACAGCAGAAGCTGCCAGATTGTTGTTGTTTCTTGTGGGTGGGAAAGTGGTTAGAATGGGGTTGGGGCTGTCAGGATCCAGTGCACCATTGTCCTTTAGAGGGTGCCAACAGTTAGAGGGGTTGGAGGACTACACACCTCAATACCCGCACCTGACTCTAATCAGAATCTGAGTATTTAAGGACTGTGCCCACAGCAGAAGATGTGAGATTGCTTTTGTTTCTTGTGGGTGGGTAGAATGGGGTTGAAGCTATTAGTATCCAGCCTGCCACTGTCCTCCAGAGGGTGCCAACAGTTAGACGGACTGCAGAACCCCACACCTCATTACCCGAACTTTATTTTGTAAAGCATCAACAGGGCACGACCCCGGTGACGGATGACATCAGCTGCGTTTAAAAGCCCGGGCGCGAATGCCTCTCTTTCACTTTTTCCTCACACGCTCTTTCTTGCGAGACAGCAAGCCCAAAGGGAGGCCCTGGTGGCCTTTGCCCCCTGGGACCATGGGGACAAAGGAGGCCTTTTTCCCTTTCCATTGGATAAAAAATAGGTACGATAGAGTCAAAGGGGATGGATAGCCTTCACGACTCTGGATGCTGGAGCGGCAGCCGAGCAGGTGACGAGAGAGGACGGGAGAAAGGTGAGAGCGCCGGAAAAGAGAGCAAGAAGCGTGAGAGGAATAACGTCCACAACATACAGATGGTCGACGTCGGTGTTGAAAAATTCATGATGCCGTGTTTAGGAAATTCTCGGGGGGATTTGTTGTTGTTCAACCGCCGGCCTTAGCGATGGTACCCGTACATGCACAATCCGTCACGTGTGTCGGTGATATGGGACTGCGAAGATATGTGGGCAGAAAATACATGCATGGGATTTTGGGGGTGCAGGGAGCTTGGAATTAGACTCAGTGGGGTTCGGTTCTTGCAGAGTGACAGAGTGAATATGAGTGTGAACAGGGTTGGGTAGGGTTACTTGAACTGGATTACTTTCAATGACTTTTGGATGACTCCAACAGCAAATATGCTGATAAAAGACAAAAGAAACTAAATATGAATCAAATGATGACTCACAACACGTGGTAAGCTTTCCCTCCTGGCTTTGATCTCTTTGATCTCCGGCAAAACGAACATCAAATGCGACAGAGACAAAATGAAAATCAATCCAAACAGCTTGCCAACATCATTTTTGCCGTTCCGTGTATTCCGTTACTCCCCAAGCCTGCACAAAATTCAGTCATCTCATCTCATCTCATTAGCCGTACCGCTTATCCTCATTAGGGTCGCGGGGGGGCTGGAGCCCATCCCAGCCATCTCCGGGCAGTGGGCAGGGGACACCTCAAAGGCATCATTTGGACGGAACCTGGATGGATGGATGACGTGGATGGCTGGATAAAAGAATGAAAGGATGGATGGATTGATGGATGGAGTAATGTTAATGGAGAGATGAAAAATGGGATGGGTGACAAACATGGATTAGTGGATTGATGAATGGAAGGATGTATTGATATATAGATATATTGGAGGGAAAACTAACAGATAGATAGAGGACTAACAAATGGATGGATGGATGGATGGATGGATGAATGGATGGATGGATAAAAAATGAAATGATGCATGGATCGCTGGATGGATGAGTGTATAAAAATGAAATGATGGATGGATGCATTGATGGATAAAAATGAAATGATGGATGGATGAATGGATGGATGGATGAATGGATGAAAAAAGGAAATGATGCATGGATGGATGGATGGATGGATTGATGGATAAAAATGAAATTATGGATGGATGGATTGATGGATAAAAAATGAAATGATGGATGGATGGATGAATGGATGAAAAAAAGGAAGTGATACATGGATGATGGATGGATTTATGGATAAAAATGAAATGATGGATGGATGGATGGATTGATGGATAAAAATGAAATGATGGATGATGGATTGATGGATACAAATTAATTGATGGATGGATTGATTGATGGAAAAAAATGAAATGATGGATGGATGAATGGATGGATGGATGAATGGATGAATAAAGGAAATGATGGATGGATTGATGGATGAAAAATGGGATGGGTGACAAACAGATTAGTCGATGATGAATGGGAGGATGTATTGATATATTTTGGAGGGGAAAAAGATAGATGGAGGATTAACAAATGGATGGATGGATGGATGGATGAAAAAAGGAAATGATGGATGGATGGATAAAAAATGAAATGATGCATGGATGGATGGAAGGATTGATGGATAAAAATGAAATGATGGATAGATGGATTGATGGATAAAAAATGAAATGATGGATGGATGAAAAAAGGAAATGATGGATGATTGATGGATGGAGTAATGTTAATGGAGAGATGAAAAATGGGATGGGTGACAAACATGGATTAGTGGATTGATGATGAATGGAAGGATGCATTGATATATATAATGGAGGGAAAACAGATAGATGGAGGATTAACAAATGGATGGCTGGCTGGCTGACTGGTTAGCTGGATGGATGGATGGATGAATAAAAAAATAAAATGACGGATGGATGTATAAATGGATGGATGGATGGATGGATGGATGGATGGATGGATGGATGGGTGGATGGATGAATAAAAAAATAAAATGATGGATGGATGGATGGCTGGCTGGCTGGCTGGTTGGTTAGCTGGATGGATGGATGGATGAATAAAAAAATAAAATGACGGATGGATGTATAAATGGATGGATGGATGGATGGATGGATGGATGGATGGATGGATGGATGGCTGGTTGGTTGGTTAGCTGGATGGATGGATGGATGGATGGATGGATAAAAAAATAAAATGATGGATGGATGTATAAATGGATGGATGGATGGCTGGCTGGCTGGCTAGCTGGCTGGCTGGTTAGCTGGATGGATGGGTGGATGGATGAATAAAAAAATAAAATGATGGATGGATGGATGGATGGCTGGCTGGCTGGTTGGTTAGCTGGATGGATGAATGGATGGCTGGCTGGCTGGATGGCTGGCTGGTTAGCTGGATGGATGGGTGGATGGATGAATAAAAAAATTAAATGATGGATGGATGTATAAATGGATGGCTGGTTGGCTGGCTGGCTGGTTGGTTAGCTGGATGGATGGATGGATGGATGGATAAAAAATAAAATGATGGATGGATGTATAAATGGATGGATGATGGCTGGCTGGCTGGCTGGCTGGTTAGCTGGATGGATGGATAGAAAAATAAAATGATGGATGGATGTATAAATGGATGGATGGCTGGCTGGCTGGACGGCTGGCTGGTTAGCTGGATGGATGGATGGATGGATGGATGGATAAAAAAATAAAATGATGGATGTATAGATGGATGGATGAATGGATGATGGATGAAAAAAGGAAATGATGGATTGATGGATGGGTGGATAAAAGAATGAATTGAGGGTTAGATGATTGATGAATGGATAAATGGATGGATGGATGGATGGATTCAAAAAGGAAATGATGGATGGATGGATAAATGAACGGTCGATGTATGGGTGGATGTATGGATGTATGTATGTGAGGATAAAAGAATGAATTGAGGAATAGATGATGGATAAATGACAAACGGGTGGGCGGATTAATATAATTTGTTAGTTAACTAATAAGGATGTTGAACCTTAGGTTCCAATCCTAGCCCTAATCCTGTTTTGGAACCATAAAATACGTTTAAAAACCCTTATTTGCAGCCCAAACCCTAGCTTATAACCCTAGCCTAGCACCTAACCTAGGAAACACGGCAAGTGTTTACAAGCACTTCACTTTGAAAACTTGACATTTTCAAGGATTTCAAGCACTCGTAGAAACCCCGGAGGCAAGAGGATGAAGGATGGGAAGGAAGACAGCCAAAGAAAGAAGAATAGAATGAGAAAGTGTGAGAATGGGAGGAGTGCGGAAGAGGAGAGGTCAGTTGAGGACGAGCAGAGTGTGAGAGAACGAGAGAGAGAGCGAGAGAGAGAGAGAGAGAATCCTCTCACAGTTTCCTGCTTTTGCAAAGAAGCAGCTGCTCCATGCACACACATGCGCCGCGCTTTGGGGAGATGCACTAAAAACCCGAACGCAAGATTAGAAAATCAGGCCAAGAGGACAATTTCCCATCATGCATTAGCAGAGACGAGCTGTGTCCACTCGTGATCCAGCTGAGGTCCTCTCCCAAGAAGCATTTTCATGCTCACATTTTAACATACTGTACATTTAGAGGTAAGATTTAAGGCCCCAACCCAACCTGAAATTCGGGTCAGTACTCCAATGTCAATCATTAACTCGGGTTCGGGCTGGGCCTGGGCTTCTCTCTCACTGTTTATTTTTTTAATCTTTATTTTATTTTGTATGAATAGTGATTTGTTGTCCGGTAAAAAAAACAGGTTGTCCCGAAGTTTTAGGGTCCATCGTGTGCTCAGCTAGCTGGTCTCTAATAATCTTGTCCTACAAATCGGTGACGTAATGGTGGATTGACTCACCTGCCGGGAGATAATCTGGAGAGAAAAGTCTGAAAGATAGATGTCTAGATAGATAGATGTCAAGATGTCTAGATAGATGTCTAGATGACTAGATAGATGTTTAGATGTCTAGAGAGATAGATGTCTAGATAGACGTCTAGATAGATGTCTAGATAGATAGATAGATGTCTAGATGGATAGATGTTTAGATGGATATGTCTAGATATATGTCTAGATAGACGTCTAGATAGATAGATAGATAGATGTCTAGATAGATGTCTAGATAGATGTCTAGATAGACGTCTAGATAGATGTCTAGATAGATGTCTAGATAGATGTATACATAGGTGTCTAGATAGATAGATGTCTAGATATGTCTAGATAGACGTAGATGTCTAGATAGATAGATAGATAGATGTCTAGATAGACGTCTAGATAGATAGATAGATGGATAGATAAATAGATAGATAGAAAGATAGATAGATGTCTAGATAGATGTCTAGGTAGATAGATAGATGTCTAGGTAGATAGATAGACAGATCTCTAGATAAATAGATTGATAGATGTCTAGGTAGATAGATAGATAGATCTCTAGATAAATAGATTGATAGATGTCTAGATAGATAGATGTCTAGATAGATGTCTAGATAGATAGATAGACCGATAGATGTCTAGATGTCTAGATAGATGTCTAGATAGATAGATAGATAGATAGACCGATAGATGTCTAGATGTCTAGATAGATGTCTAGATAGATAGATAGATAGATAGATAGATAGATAGATAGATAGATAGATAGATAGATAGACGTCTAGATAGATAGATAGATAGATAGATAAATAGATAGATAGAAAGATAGATAGATGTCTAGATAGATGTCTAGGTAGATAGATAGATGTCTAGATAGATGTCTAGATAGATCTCTAGATAAATAGATTGATAGATGTCTAGATAAATGGATGTCTAGATAGATGTCTAGATGTCTAGATAGATAGATAAACCGAACACAGTCCGCAGATTTCCTGGCGGTCCGAGGCTCCAGAAGATGCGTTGGTCTTCACTCCACAGGCTATGGATTAGCATTGCCTGTTTTCACACGTCGCTAGCTAGCCTCGGCTAGCCCGATGTCTTCAATAACAGTTTCAAAAGATTCTAAACAGCGAGGCCACGGGACTAGGGGATCGCCAGGCAGTGCGAGGAACGGAGGAAGGGGCGAGAGAGGAATCTCCAATTAGGCACTTTTCGGCCAAAGTCCCTCAAATCAAGTTGATTTGTCGGGCTTGGGCCAGGCCTTAATAGCCGCAGGTTAGGTCAGGCTGGATTTTTTTTCAGACTTCGTTTACAGTCAAGGTGTCACACCAACAGACCCTGTTTTAAATGTAAATCGCTGAATAATCCTTTATATGGAAGCTCATTAAACAAGTTGAGACACTTGATCATGAAAAACCACATAACCAACTGTAAACAACCCAGAAGCTCTAGCAAAGCACCAAGAGTGATTTGATTGGGTGAGTGGTAGGAATGGGCGGCGCAATACTCAGGACATGCACACTTCTTCTCTTTCTCGCCCAGCGCCATCTGTACTGAAGGTAAATACGCTAGTATCATTGTTTGCATTATTTTGTGACATTTTTTCCAAAGAACTTTGCTTGCACCTTGTTTTGAAGGTAATTTTTGGGACAAAAATAAGCCTCAACACTCTTCTGTAACAAATTTTAAGTGATGTATTTATAGTGACATGTGACACAGTGAAATACAATGTGCTGAAGAATTAGCTTTTGTATGGAGAGCAGGTTTGGTGGTTTTGTTGAATTTTGTCTTCAAATATGTGTCAAGACCAGAACGGAGACAGGACCCAATTGCGTTACGTTACTCACAAGTTTTATTGGAAGAAAGAGAAAAGGTTGCGCCCACGATCCGGTGATTGCTGGACGCGGGAAGCAGGTCGCTCTGAACGCGGAAGTGGATCTTCCATGGCGACCTATGGCGGTTTCGGGAACGGAAAAACGGGTCAGTAGCTGGGACGGGAGAGCAAAAACGTGGTCGGGGTCGTAAGCGAGTCGTAAGCCAGGAAAGGAGAGTGGATGTGGTCAGGGACGAAAAAGGTCGAAAGCCGGGACGGGAGAGTAGATGTGGTCAGGATCAAAAATGGTTCGAAGCAGGGGGACAGACGGGAGCAAAAAACAGGTGGGAGTCAGGGTCAAAAATTGCTTGCCTAGTGTTAACTGAAGTTCGCAGACAGACTGACAAAAGGGCACTGATAGGACTGGGTTTAAATAGGGACAGAGAGCCAAAAAATAAATCAAAATATTTTTTCTATTATGGCTCTTTGGGTCAAAAAGGTTCCCGACCTCTGCTGTAGAGAATAGTGCCAGATTGCAACAGACACGTTTTTTTGTGTTGTCATTGGTGGTATCTGCAGTAACGGACCAAACTGCATTCACTTGTCATCTTTCCTTGAGGATTAAAGGAAACTTTAGCGACATGACATTGATTTTACGGAAAGAAACGTTTTTGAAAGATAACTTCAACTGTCTTTCAATTCAGATGTATAAATCGAGGACTTGATTTGTGAGGTGAAATATCGTGTGTACATTGTAAATATTGAATAAAGTACTTTTTTGTTCCTCTTATGTATTATATGAATAATGTTGGCAAAAACATCAACTCATGTCATGTTTCCAGACGTGGTGTATTGCATTTACAGCACATATGTTGTGAAAAAGAGCAGCTTGCTGTTTTCCTCGGGGCCGACACGGAAAAAAAGACGAAGCAACACTGAATTGAAAGCTGCATCAATTTTTGACGTAGCAAAAAAGTAGCAGCTCTTGGTCCGAAATTTACAGTTATTAAAAGAACTGAACTGTCAGGACCAGAACGAAAACAGGACCCACTCGTGTAACGTTTCTCACAAGTTTTATTAGAAGAAAGGGAAAAGGTTGCGCCTACGTTCCGGGAATTGCTTGACGCGGGAAGCAGGTCGCTCCGAACGCGGAAGTGTATCTTCCGTAGCGAGTGATGGCGGTGTCGGGAACGGAAAAAACGGGTCAGTAGCAGGGACTCGGAGAGCAAGATGTGGTCGGGGTCGGAAACGAGTCGTAAGCCATAACAGCAGAGTAGACGTAGTCGGGAACAAAAAGAGTTCGTAAGCCGGGACAGGAGAGCAGACGTGGATGAGATCAAAACAGGTCATAGCGGGAGACAAACAGGAGCAAAAAACGGGACAGGCGTGAGTCAGGGTCGAAAAAGGGCTTGCCGTGAAAAAAACAGAGATTCGCGGACGGACCGACAACCGGGGATTGACAGGACAGCGTTACAAAAAAGTGGGGAAGCCAATCTGTTAACAAGCTGCAGCTGGGCCCTGGCAACCGTGACATGAACGACAGACAAAGATGGAGGACAAAAACGAACCGGGGATGACGGAGGACAGGGACGAGAGTGACTCACTTAGCGTCGATAGACGGATGAAGGAAGGACGGATGGAGAGACGACGCCGTTCCTCGTAATCAAGGCGAGCGAGGATGGAAGGATGCAAAACGAGCGCGCTCTGAATGAGTCAATCATGATTAATCAGCAGGCTTCTCCGCCGCTCTCTCTTTCTTATTGCGATGCACCGAATCATCCGCATTCATCGGTGCCCTAGATATCATCAACCGCACGATACAGAGTAGGATGATCGGATTTGGTGAAGCAGCAAGTGGTTCATGACTAGCGTCGGGACCAACGCGTTCTTGGAATGCAATTCATTTTCTCTGGAACAAATCATGGAAACAGTTAATAATATCGCTACCACGGGGCAATTGTGAAATCTAGCCAGCTCACAAAAATCAGGGCTCAAAATTGCTAATTAAGAAGCCAATTAAGTCAAAGTTACAGTGCATGAAGGTAAAAATACACGGGTTCCCCTGACGCTGTGTTCTAAATTCGGTATTTTGAAGTCAATGGCGAAGTAGAACGATGTTGAGTAAAGTCAGTTGAGTTTTTCGAGAACCGGCTTCTTCGGCTCGGCTCACTAAAAGGAATCGGCTCTTCGGGTTGTTTTTGCTTCTTTAATCCCAACATGACCAAATATTATGTAAAATGATGCACAAAATGACTTAAAGGAAGGGGGGGAATAGAACAAAAAATACTAAAAATACAAAAATGAAAAAGTAGTGAAAAGCTGAGGAAAAAAGAAACAAAAGGAAGAGAAAAAAGAAGGAAAAAATTCAGAAAAGAAAGACACAAAGGGAAAAAAGTAAATAGAGAACAAAAAGAAAAAAGTAACAGTTAGGAAAAATTAAACACAATGAGATTTTTTTTCTCACTTTCTGGTGGGCTCTCTCTATTCCTCCCTTTTTGTGCCTCTTACCTTTTCTCTCTCTCTTACTGTCTCCCTTGTTCTCTCTCTGTCTCTTTTTCTCATGCTCACTCTTTTCCTCCTCTCTCATTTTGTTGATTTTTATCTAACTTTCATTTTCTCCTTATTTCTCTTTTTTAATCTCTTTTTTTCTCTCTTTCTCTTTGTTCCTTCTTTACCCCCTTCTCTCTCACTCTCTATTCCTCCCTTTTTGTGCCTCTTAGCTTTTCTCTCTCCCCTACTGTCTCCCTTGTTCTCTCTCTGTTTCTTTTTCTCATGCTCACTCTTTTCCTCCTCTCTCATTTTGTTGATTTTTATCTAACTTTCATTTTCTCCTTATTTCTCTTTTTTTTATCTCTTTTTTTCTCTCTTTCTCTTTGTTCCTTCTTTACCCCCTTCTCTCTCACTCTCTATTCCTCCCTTTTTGTGCCTCTTAGCTTTTCTCTCTCTCCTACTGTCTCCCTTGTTCTCTCTCTGTTTCTTTTTCTCATGCTCACTCTTTTCCTCCTCTCTCATTGTGATTTTTCTCGCTTTCTATCTCACTTTCCTTTTCTCTTTATTTTTCTTTTTTATCTCTCTTTGTTTCTCTCTTTTTTTCTCTTCCTCTTTGTCCCTTCTATTCCCCTCTCTCTCTCTCTCTGGTGTGCTCTCTCTATTCTTCCTCTTTTGTGCCTCTTTTTTTCTCTCTTTTACTGTCTCCCTTGTTCTTTTTCTTTCTCTTTTTCTCCCTCTTAGTTTCAATTTCTCTTTCTCTTCAACCTTCTAGTGAGATATTTTCTCTACTATGTAGCCAACAGCTAAAATGATTTAGCATTAGAGGTAAATAACGTGTTATATTTCCCCTTACATGTATATTTATTCATTTATACTGTAATTACATGTTATGTATGTATATTACACATAAGTAGTACTTACTATGTATTATTTTGAAATTCCAATGTTTTTAAACGGGATACCGAGAGTTCGGAATGCTAATTAGCTAATTAGCTAATTAGTATAGGTTCGTGTTTCTCGCTAGATGGTCATTTCACTCTGTGGTTGTATTCTGGTCGTCTAGTTTCTTTTCTTTTAATTAACTGTGTCTCACATTTGCATTTCTTGACATTCAAGATATATGAATCCAATGATTAAGAAGTTTTGTGTACAAAGGTATTCAAAAAAGGGAGAATAGAGAAGCCTTCATCAGTGGTGCCTTACCTTCGAGGATGCTTCGGACAGGACAACATCTCCCCCTAGCGGACGTACGGGGAATAACAGGCAACTTCGCTTTCCAGGATGCTGAATTTTGGTCTTATTAGCTAACATAAAACAGCTATCAGTAAGCTATTTAGCTAGCTTATTTTGAATAGATATATAAATAATAGAAATATAAACTGGAGCAAAATATATTACCCGTTTTTCGTTTCACGTTTTTATTTATTGCGTCATGGAGCATCTTATCGCTTCACACTGAGGCCCCTTTTTACCTCTGAGGGCCACAAACAGGAAATTGAGGAAAAAAATGGCGGTTTGATTTCTTTTCAGCACGGTACACACACACAAAAACGTGCATTTTATTTCAGTTTTGAACGGATAACTTCTTCTTAAATTAAGGAAATCAAAAACCTTCCATTTTTTTCTACTGTTGGGACCAAATCTGGGAAAAAAAGCCATGACGTTTAAAGTTAGATATTAGTAATTAGCGCATTAGCAATGTAAAATACATTTATAAAATAGCAACTTAGCTCGATGGCCGGCTAAATAGCTAAAAAGGTAGCTTGATATTTAGCTAGAAAAGTAACAAATAAATGGAAGGGAGCTAGATAGCTAGCTAAAAGAGTAAAAGGCCATCTAAAAAGCCAGATAGCTAGATAAAAACAAAGCCAGACAGCTAGCTAAATAGGAGCCCAAATTTTTAGTTTATAAATAGCAAAAACATGCAAAATATCATGCAAAAAAAGTTAGCTAGATAGCTCACTAAGTCGCTAAAAAGGTAGCTTGATAGCTAGTTAGAAAGGTAATCAAATACAAAATTAAAAGGGAGCTAGATAGCAAGCCAAAAGAGTAAAAACCCATCTAAAAGCCAGATAGCTAGCTAAAAACAAAGCCAGGCAGCTAGCTAAATAGGAGCCCAAATTTTTTATTTATAAATAGCAAAAACATGCAAAATATCATGCCAAAAATAGTTAGCTAGATAGCCCACTAAGTAGCTAAAAAGGTAGCTTGATAGCTAGCTAGAAAGGTAAATGAGTAAAAATCTAAAAGGGAGTTGGATAGCTAGCCAAAAGAGCAAAAATACATCTAAATAGCCAAATAGAAGGCTGAAAACAAAACTAGATAGCTAGCTGGACGGGAGCCCAAAATGGAGCTTGATCTCTTGCAAAAAATGCAAAATCTCATGCAAAAAAAGTTAGCTAGATAGCTTACCAAATCGCTAATAAGGTAGCTCTTTAGCAAGCTAGAAAGGTAAACGAGTACAAAAACTAAAAGAGAGCTAGATCGGTAGCTAAAAGAGTAAAAAGACAACCAAACAGCCAAATAGAAAGCTGAAAAAAGCTAGATATCTAGCTAGATAGGAGCCCAAATTTTAGTTTGATAACTAGCAAAAACACCTAAAATAGCATGCAAAAAAAATAAATAAAAATGTCCGCTAGATAGCTTAATAAATTGCTAAAAATGTAGCCTGATAGCTAGCTAGAAAGGTAAACGAGTAAAAAAACTAAAAGGAAGCTAGGTAGCTAGCTAAAAAAGTAAAAAGACAACTAAACAGCCAGATAGAAAGCTGAAAACAACGCTAGCTAGCTAGCTAGCTAGAAAGGAGCTCAATTTTTAGCTTGATAACTAGCAAAAAATGTAAAATGGCATGGAAAATATTTTTAAAAAGCTAGCTAGATAGCTTACTAAATCGCTAAAAAGGTAGGGAGCTAGCTAGAAAGGTAAACGAGTACAAAACTAAAAGGGAGCTAGATAGCTAGCTAAAAAAGTATAAGGCCAACCAAATGGCCAAATAAAAAGCTGAAAACAAAGCTAGCTAGCTAGCTAGAAAGTAGCCCAAATTTTAGCTTGATAAAAATGTAATATAGCATGCAAAAAATAAAAAAACTAGCTAGATAGCTTACTAAATCGCCAAAAAGGTAAGGAGCTAGCTAAAAAGGCAAACAAGTACAAAACTAAAACGGAGCTAGATAGCTAGCTAAAAGAGTTTAAGGCCAACCAAATGGCCAGATAAAAAGCTGAAAACAAAGCTAGCTAGCTAGCTAGAAAGTAGCCCAAATTTTAGCTTGATAAAAATGTAATATAGCATGCAAAAAATAAAAAAGCTAGATAGAAAGCTCACTAAATCGCTAAAAAGGTAGGGAGCTAGCTAGAAAGGTAAACGAGTACAAAACTAAGACCGACAAAATGGCAAAATAGAAAGCTGAAAACAAATCTAGCTAGCTAGCTAGTAAGGAACTCAATTTTTTAGCTTGATAACTAGCATGCAAAACATTTTTTAAAAATCTAGCTAGATAGCTTACTAAATCGGCAAAAAGGTAGTGGGGCTAGCTAAAAAGGCAAACAAGTACAAAATAAAATAAGGCCAACCAAATGGCCGAATAGAAAGCTGAAAACAAAGCCAGATAGCTAGCTAGAAAGTAGCCCAAATTTTATCTTGATAAAAATGTAATATAGCATGCAAAAAATAAGCTAGCATATCATGACGTCTTAGTGTATTACCTACAGTAACCATGGAAACGGTGATCCTCGTTTTTTTTCAGGTTATTGACCAACTCCTTTCGAGTAGTTCCGGGCTAATTCCTCACCTTTCTGGAGACCCTTAGACGTGATATCTTGCATTAGCTTCTTCCATTTTCTAATGATTGCTCCAACGGTGGACCTTTTGTCACCAAGCCCTTTCCAGCCTTGTAGAAGCCGTGTCTCTGGTGTCTTTGGACAGCTCTTTGGTCTTCGCCATGTTAGAAGTTCAAGTCTTACTGATTTTAATGGGGTGGACACTGGACAGGTGTCTTTATGCAGCTAACCACCTCAAAGTTCATCTGGTTTAGGATGCTACATGGAGTGCAGGTGGACTTCTAATGGAAAGGTCTTTCAAGGTTCAAAATCCTAAATGATACACAGGTGCTCAAATACAATTGTATCACACAAATAAATTGTTAAAAGAAAACAGGCATTGTGATTCCTGGGTTTTTCTTTTTAGTTTATCTCTCTCACGGAGATCATGCTGAAATTTTCAGACCCCTCCATGATTTCTAAGTGGGAGAAATAGCAAAATAGCAGGGTGTTCAAATACTTATTTGCAGCTGTATCATACAAATAAATTGTTAAAAAAATCATGCATTGTGATTCCTGGATTTTTCTTTTTAGTTTATCTCTCTCACAGAGATCATGGACTTACGCTGAAATTTTCAGACCACTCGATGATTTCTAAGTGGGAGAAATAGCAAAATAGCAGGGTGTTCAAATACTTATTTGCAGCTGTATCACACAAATTAATTGTTAAAAAAATCATGCATTGTGATTCCTGGATTTTTCTTTTTAGTTTATCTCTCTCACAGAGATCATGCTGAAATTTTCAGACCCCTCCGTGATTTCTAAGTGGGAGAAATAGCAAAATAGCAGGGTGTTCAAATACTTCTTTTCTTCACTGTATGTCGATCTTAATATATTCATCTTAATCCCTCTCTTATTTGAATCACTTTCTCTCTATCTTAATCACTCTCTCTCTGTATCTTAATATATTTTTCTTAATATCTCTCTCTCTTTCTGAATATATTTATCTATTTTAAACTCTCTTTTAATCTCTCTGTCTATCTTAATCTCTCTCTATTTTAATCTGTCTCTATCCTTAATCCCTCTCTCTATTTTAATCTCTATTTTAATCCCTCTCTCTATTTTAATCCCTCTCTCTCTATCTCTTCATCTCTATCTTAATCCCTCTATCTTCATCTCTCTATTTTAATCTCTTTCCATCTCTCTCTCTCTCTCTCTCTCTTAATCTTTATCCATCTTTATCTCTCTCTCTCTCTCTCCCTCTCTGTTAACCTCTTTCTCTCTCTTAATCTCTCTATTTTAGTCCCTCTCAATCTCTTTCTATATCTTGATCTCTGTTTTAAACTCTATCTTAATCTCTCTCCTAATTTTTCTTTCTCTTAATCTATATCTGAATCTCTCTCTCTCATATATTATATATATATATATATATATATATATGTATATATATAGTAATATATATTTTAATCTTTCTCTCTTTTTCCTCTCTCTTTTAATTTCTCTCTATCTAAATCCCTCTCAATCTCTCTTTCTATAACTTAACCTCTCTCTGTCTTCAACTCTATCTTAATCTCTCTCTCTTAATTTCTCTCTCTTAATATCTCTTTCACTTAATCTATATCATAATCTCTCTCTCTCTCTCCTCTTTCCACGATGCTTTTAATGTACGTTTACGTTTTGAAGCGTCATCAATTTTGTTAGCTTCTTTTGAATAATCTAGGGCTGAGGTTTTGGCTATATATATATATATATATATATATATATATATATATATATATATATGTATATATATTTTTGATGTAATAAATAATTTTAAAATAATTTATTTATATATTTCTCTCTAACAGCAAATGTTATTGTGTTCAATTTTCAGTGCATGCTGCAACCTTCTGAAATACAGTGGACAGGTCGCAAATGACCCCCGAGCCATAGTTTGGAAACCCTGAAAAAACATACCCCCCCAAAAAATTCTTCAAAAACTAGCCCAAAAAATGCGCGAGAAACAGAAAAAGGCAACAGGTCCTGTTACGATTTGATTGACTTTATTTTGTAAGGCACCAGAAGTCCTTCCTTACTGCACAACATTTCATATGATTTCACATAAATGTCTGCTGTACTTTTGATAGTTTCCCTTTTTTTTCTCGTCTTTTTCTTCTTTAACTGTAAGTATCGATGTGGGACACAAAACATTTTCACTTTCAGGTTTTACATTATACACAAAATAAGTATTTTCCCCCCAAAAAAATACATGACAAAGCTTACAATGCTTCACGCTATGAGCTAGAAAGTCGCGGGAGGAGAGAAAATAGGGAGGAAAGGGAGGAACCCGACCCCAATCGTAAGAACCGTTACCAATATATGTACATATGAATCTTCCTCTCTGTTCTCATCGCTTTCCATGTCAAAAATAGATAAGGGATTTCATACCGGGAGAGCCAAAACAAATGCATGACCATTTGGGTTATTTTTAGGATATACAGTGGCTAGCGAAAAGTAGTCCCACCCCTGAGAAATTTTTCGCTAATTACCTTATTTCAGGCTTCAAACTTACAAATGAAAATATTTCGGAAGGATCAACAACACGGGAGACGCAATTATAAAAATAAACGAAATGTAAATTAAAAAATTTGAAAAGTAGGTGTGTTAATACACTGTACAACCTCAAAAGAGCTCAGGTTCCTTAAGGTTTGGTGGTGATAGTTTGTGTACATCATTTATCCAATATTTCCCAAAAATTTCAACTGAGGTCTGGAATTTGGGATCACATTTTTATTATTGATGTCAACTATTCAATTGCAGATTTTGCGTTATGTTTAGTGTTGTTTTTCTGTTGGAAGGTGAACCCGCGCACCATTCTCAGGTCTCTTGCAGAGAATTTTCGCAAAAAACGCTCTGTATTATCTCTCCATCCATCTTTCTATTAACTCAAACGATCTTCATAGTCCCTGCTGAAGAAAAGCAGCCCAAGAGCATGATACTGCCACCCCCATGTTTGACAGTGGGGGTGGTGTTTTCAGGGTGATATGCAGTGTTACTCTTAAGCCAAATGTATCACTTTGCATTCAGCTCAAAAAGTTCAATTTTAGTCTCATCTGACCAGAACACCTTGTTCTGTGTTATTTCTGTCTCCCTTCCGGTGAATGCCAAACGGGCTTTTTTATGGTATTCTTTCAGAAAAGGCATTCTGCTAGCCACTCTTCCCTAAAAGATTTTTCAGAAAATGACTAATAGTTGTCTTATGAGATTGTCAGATTGTCCCACCTCAGCTGCGTATGCGGACAAGTCATCTAATCATGGACCTCTTGGTTGCTTCTTTGATTACTTTTATTCTTGTTTGGGTCGATAGCTTAGAAGGAAAGCCAGGTGCGGTGGTTTAATGCTTGGTCCCTATTAATTGCCTGCACAGTTCTCCGGGAGATGAGCAAGTGCAGCAAAATCTTTTATCCCATTTCAGCTTTGAACATCTCCACAATTTATCCCAGACCTGCCTGGTGTGTTCCATAATATTCCTAATGCCGCCTGCATTCACAGAGAACTGAAACTCATGAACATTGGTGTTCTCTGTTTGTCATTGTTAGCCATTTAGGTTGGCAATGGATCATTCAGAAGAATCTATTTTTCAGTTTTTCCATTAAAAAAATGTTGAAATCACGTGGTTTCAAGTTTTAGAACACGATTTCAGTTTTTTAGCTTTAAATTTGAAGCCCGAAATGTGGCTATATGCAAAAATTTTTGGGGGAAGGGCCAATACTTTCGCTAGGCTTTGTATAAGATTGCCAACAATAGATGTTTTGATTGGTCTGACTAACATATACCTAATATACTACAATTTATCACAGGAAAAATACGTGCACCAATCACAAAAAAAAAATCCATTATCCCCTGTGGATCATGCATTGACATGTGTGGCATCCCTGCAATGAGAAGAAGGAAGTGAAAAAGGGCACACTCACACACGGAATGTCTCGTTGTCTTTATGTACAGGGTTCGAACACCCTTTTCAAGGCCAAATTCAAGGACTTTTTTTTTTTAAAGGACTTTCATACACAATTTTTCCATTACCATGAAGAGAAGAAATCCGGTGTGCAGAGCCACAAACATATAATCAACATATAATGAAGATCAAAATTAGAGAAGAACTTACAAATTTTTTTTACAAGTGTCTGAAACTCACCGGACACCAGGGCAGACAACTTCTCCAAAATTTGTTGCTGATATCCCAATTTAATGTTCGAGACTGAAAAGAAGATTTCCATCCATCCATTATCTGCATCGCTTATCCACAGTAGGGTCACGGGGGTGGTGGAGCCCATCCTATCTTCGGGCAGTGGGACACCCTGAACTGAGGAAACCCGAGTGCCCCTAGGAAACCCATGTAGGCACGGGGAGAACATGCAAACTCCACACGGGGAGGCTAGGATAGCTGGACTCGAACCCTGCACCGTGAGGATGCGCGCTAGCCACCCATCCGCCGTGCCGCTCACGTTTTAATCATGTCAGCAAAAAATGTAGAGGATGTTAGGGAAATTAGGAAAAAAAATCTCATTTATAAGATGAAAAATGAGGTGATATGATTGGAAACAGAATCCCTGGTTGATTCCAAATTATTTGATTAATAAATCCGTTCCTTGTTTGATTACCGTATTTCTTCACGAATAACGCGCACATGGTTTCACTTTCTCTTAACTGAAAATTTAGCATCGTAGATTAGAACATCGACCGGTCGAAAAATATCGCAGACCAAATTTGCGCAACATCGGATGCAATGGGATTAGAACCCGGGTTGCGGCGGGTGAGAGCGGTGACATCTTAACCACTAGAATATCAGAATTATACATGATGCATGAAATTCCATCCATTTTTTTTTTCTTTTCATCACTCAACTTTTACGGTACTACGTTGTACAACGTTGTTTTGTGGATACTTCCCAAAATACTACATTACAACGTTGTACAACATGGCAAGCTCTTTCATGACCAGATTTAAGCACTATTTAAGGACTTTCAAACCCATTTTTCAAAATCCTCCAGTACCATTAAAAGAAGAATTCTGGTGTGAATCGTGTATTTTGTAGAGCCACAAATATATGGCGATAGTATGTAACTTATATTTTCAGGTACAGGAAGTTCTCCCCATTACAATTTACCACTGGAAAATGCAACCTTAATTTTTTGCATTGCCCAAAATAAATGTCCATAATTGATATTAAATCCTTGCACTAATACACATTTCGTAGTGCCCTGTATAGGTGGAGCATGCCACTGTCCTCTTGGAGGCCACCAGTAGGGGGCAGTGACGCTTCGTTGGACAATGCTGTACAAACTAATGCCCGCTGCCGTCAACCACGAGGGAAGAAGAAATGCAATTGCAATATATATATATGGTGACGCTATATATAGGGTCTGCGTAATTCTCTTAGCAGACCTGTTGTGAAACTTGGCAACAATTTCAAGCATTTACAAGCACTTTATCCATTTTTCAAGCATTTTTGAAAAGTCAAAATTGAATTTCAAGCTTTTTCAAGCACCTGTATAAATCCCGAATCTAAAGCCTTTTCTTTGTCATCCATAGCCCTAGTGTTTTAAATGAGGCCCTTTCACCGCTGGGATCTGGGTTCGAGTCCCGTTGTTGCAGTGTCAGTTGTGATTAATGTGAAGGGAAAGCGGAATAAAGAGATACATTCAATAAAAAACAGACAGGAACACGTAGACAATGTCGGGACCTTTTTTTTGTCCTGTTTAATATCAGTTTCCAATTTCGTTCCCGTCTATTTTTGTCCTGCTTATTATTTTCTCCAGTTTTCGTTCCCGTCTAGTTTGTCCTGTTTATTTCGATATCCTGTTTCATTGACAATCCTGTCTGACCCGTTTGGTATCAACCCCATCTGTCTGATATCTACTCTGGCAAGTGGTATCAATTTCGTCAACCTCTGGCTTCCTATCATTTCATGCCAGACTGCTGCCTAACGTGAATGACTCCCTAATTCCCGTAAAATAAAGGGCTTGAGGGAGAAACGTCACGCGTTTGGGTCCTGATCCTGTTCTGGTTCATGACATTTTCTCCAAAAAGATGAGAAAAAGCCATTTTATGTTAAGGTAAAAAAGGCGTCACGCGTTTGGGTCCTGATCCAGTTCAGGTTTTAGTGTAGGAGATTTTAGCTGAAAGGTCAGTAATTGTTGGCATCTCTTTATAGGTCCTTCTCTTCAATTTAACCATTTTTCAAGCACTTTTCAACACTTGAAAAGTCAAAATTGAATTCCAAGCTTTTTCAAGCACCTGTATAAATCCCGAATCTAAAGCCTTTTCTTTGTCATCTATAGCCCTAGTGGTCAAAATGAGGCCCTTTCACCTCTGCGATCTGGGTTCGAGTCCCGTTGCATCCAATGTTGTGCAATTGTGGTCGGGAATAGTTTACGAATTTACCGTAAAACCTTGTGTATTACGCACACCCAAAAAATGCGAATAAATACAATAACTCATTCCTCCTAGTGGAATACCCCAGAAGGAGTCTATTTTTGTCCTGTCTAATATCGGTTTCCAGTTTCGTTCCTGTCTATTTTTGTCCTGTTTATTATTTTCCCCAGTTTTCGTTCCTGTCTAGTTTGTCCTGTTTATTTCGATATCCTGTTTCATTAACAATCCTGTCTGTCCTGTCCGGTATTGACCCCCATCTGTCTGATATCTACTCGGGCAATTGGTATCAATTTCGTTCCTGTCTATTATTGTCCTGTTTATTATTCCCTCCGGTTTTCGTTCCCGTCTAGTTTGTCCTGTTTATTTCGATATCCTGTTCCATTAACAATCCTGTCTGTCCTGTCCGGTATCGACCCCATCTGTCTGATATCTACTCGGGCAATTGGTATCAATTTCGTTCCTGTCTATTATTGTCCTGTTTATTATTTTCTCCAGTTTTCGTTCCCATCTAGTTTGTCCTGTTTATTTCGATATCCTGTTTCATTAACAATCCTGTCTGTCCTGTCCGGTATCGACCCCCATCTGTCTGATATCTACTCGGACAATTGGTATCAAATTCGTTCCTGTCTATTATTGTCCTGTTTATTTTTTTCTCTAGTTTTCGTTCCCGTTTAGTTTGTCCTGTTTATTTCGATATCCTGTTTCATTAACAATCCTGTCTGTCCTGTATGGTATCGACCCCATCTGTCTGATATCTACTCGAGCAATTGGTATCAATTTCATTCCTGTCTATTATTGTCCTGTTTATTTTTTTCTCTAGTTTTCGTTCCCGTCTAGTTTGTGTATTACGCACACCCAAAAAAATGCGAATAAATACAATAACTCATTCCTCCTAGTGGAATACCTCAGAAGGAGCCTATTTTTGTCCTGTCTATTATCGGTTTCCAGTTTCGTTCGTCTATTTTTGTCCTGTTTATTATTCTCTCCGGTTTTCGTTTTCGTCTAGTTTGTCCTGTTTATTTCAATATCCTGTTTCATTAACAATCCTGTCTGTCCTGTCCGGTATCGACCCCCATCTGTCTGATATCTACTCGGGCAATTGGTATCAATTTCGTTCCTGTCTATTATTGTCCTGTTTATTTTTTTCTCTAGTTTTCGTTCCTGTTTAGTTTGTCCTGTTTATTTTGATATCCATTTTCATAAACAATCCTGTCTGTCCCGTCCTGTCCGGTATCGACCCCCATCTGTCTGATATCTACTCGGGCAATTGGTATCAATTTCGTTCCTGTCTATTATTGTCCTTTTTATTTTTTTCTCTTGTTTTCGTTCCCGTTTAGTTTGTCCTGTTTATTTCGATATCCTGTTTCATTAACAATCCTGTCTGTCCTGTCCTGTTTATTTTGATATCCATTTTCATAAACAATCCTGTCTGTCCCGTCCTGTCCGGTATCGACCCCTATCTGTCTGATATCTACTCGGGCAATTGGTATCAATTTCGTTCCTGTCTATTATTGTCCTGTTTATTTTTTTCTCTAGTTTTCGTTCCCGTTTAGTTTGTCCTGTTTATTTCGATATCCTGTTTCATTAACAATCCTGTCTGTCCTGTCCTGTTTATTTTGATATCCATTTTCATAAACAATCCTGTCTGTCCCGTCCTGTCCGGTATCGACCCCCATCTGTCTGATATCTACTCGGGCAATTGGTATCAATTTCGTTCCTGTCTATTATTGTCCTGTTTGTTTTTTTCTCCAGTTTTCGTTCCCGTCTAGTTTGTGTATTACGCACACCTAAAAAAATGCGAACAAATACAATAACTCATTCCTCCTCAGAAGGAGCTATTTCCTACAATTTTGAATGCAGCAGTGTCACCTGTGATTAATGCGAAGGGAAAGCGGAATCAAGAGAATCACTCAAAAAAAAAACAGACGGGAACACGCGGACAAAGTCGGGAACCTGGTGAGAAGCATGTAGGACGTTACGCCTTGTTGCGAGCAGAATAAAGAAGTCCCGCGTCGACCCCCCAAGAGAGAGAGATAGATAAATCGGGGAAAGGTGGCGCGAGGATCGGGGGCGGGTTTCGGGTCGCACCACTTAATCGGACTTGTCTCCGTCCTCCTCGCGGTGGCTGTCGGCGGCTTCGCGGGAGGCTTTCTCCTCCTTGGCCAGTTGTGCCTGGGAGGCCAGCAGGGAGGACAGGGAGAAGAGGCCGGAGGAGGTGGTGACGGCGGGCAGGCTGGGCTGGCTCAGACCCAACGGCAAGGGGGTCATGGGCAGGGCCAGGCCCTGGAGCTGAGACAGCTGGTGAGCCTGGAGCTGCTGCTACAGAGAACACACGTGCACCGCACTTAGGCCACAAGAAAGGAATAGATACCGGAAATTCTGCATGCTCAAATTTAACAAGCCCTTAACCAGTGAACTCCTCTTTCCACGATGCTTTTTAATGTACGTTTACGTTTTGGAGCGTCATTCATTTTGTTAGCTTCTTTTGAATCCTTCTTCTGGGGCTGAGGTTTTGGCTTGATTCCTCACCACTTATCCAATTTTCACGTGTTCTCTGTGCGTCTACTTTGCAATATGATATGCAAATGTACGACCTTATAACAGTCGGGAAAGTCCGGAAGTTATTCGATGCAGGCTTCCGATTGGCTGCCAAGAATGCAAATTGCCAAACAAACCGAAATTCCCAAATTTCCAAACCAAACGAAGATTTCGAAATCGGAATAAAGCAAACGTTTGATTTTTTTTTCCTTGAAAAAGTTGTGGGCCACCCGGGCGGAGACGTTTTGAAGCGTCATCAATTTTGTTAGCTTCTTTTGAGTCCTTCTTCTGGGGCTGAGGTTTTGGCTTGATTCCTAACCACTTATCCATTTTTCACGTGTTCTCTGTGCGTCTACTTTGGAATATGATATGCAAATGTACGACCTTATAACAGTCGGGAAAGTCCGGAAGCGCAAAGTTATTCGATGCAGGCTTCTGATTGGCTGGCGAGTATGCAAATGACAAAACGAACCGAATTCCGTAAATTCCAAACCGGACGAAAATGTCGAAATCAGAATAAAGCAAACGTTTGATTTTTTTTGTTTTTGTTGAAAAAGTTGTCGGACACCCGGGCGGAGACGTTTTGAAGCGTCATCAATTTTGTTAGCTTCTTTTGAATTTTTCTTCTGGGGCTGAGGTTTTGGCTTGATTCCTCACCACTTAACCATTTTTTCTTGTGTTCTCCTAGCGTCTACTTTGGAAAATGATATGCAAATGCATGACCTTATAAGGTTCTGGAGAGTCCGGAAGCACGAAGTTATTCGATGCAGGAACACACTTTACTGGATATGTTAAACATTTTTAACAAATAAAAAACGAAAAAGTAGGTGTGCAAAATGAGCCCCATTGAGTTCATACTTTGTAGCGCCACCTTTTGCTGCGATGACACCTGCAAGTCACTTGGGGTATGTCTCCATCAGTTTTGCACATCGAGAAACGGATATTTTGGCCCATTCCTCCTTGCAAAACAGCTCAAGCTCAGTGAGGTTGGATGGAAAGCGTTTGTGAACAGCAGTTTTCAGTTCTTTCCACAGATTCTCAATTGGATTGAGGTCTGGACTTTGACTAACACTTTGAAATGTTTTTGGGAGAACCATTCCATTGTAGCTTTTGCTTTGTGTTTTGGATCATTGTCTTGTTGGAAGACAAATCTCCGTCCCAGTCCCCATCAGGTTTTCTTCCAGAAATGTCCCGTTTTTGGCTCCATCCATCTTCCCATCAATTTTAACCAACTTCCCTGTCCCTGCTGAAGAAAAGCAGGCCCAAACCATGATGCTGCCACCACCATGTTTGACGGTGGGGATGGTGTGTTGAGGGTGATGAGCTGTGCTGCTTTTACGCCAAACATAACGTCTTGCATTGTTGCCAAAAAGTTTGATTTTGTGTCATCTGACCAGAGCACCTTCCACATGTTTGGCGTGTCTCCCAGATGCCTTGTGGGAAACTTTAAACGACACTTTTTCTAGTTATCTTTAAGAAATGCCTTCCTTCTAGCCACTTTTCCACAAAGGCCAGATTTGTGCAGTATAGGACTGATTGTTGTCCTCTGGACGGATTCTCCCACCCCAATTTGCAATATTTTCCATTTATTAGTATTTTCTCAATAGAATTCCAGGCAGTAGAGGCCAAATGGGCACCGCCCCCCACGCACATTTTAAACAATGTGGATAAACAGGATCCCGTCATTATCACGCAATCACCAAGCCCCCACCGGGGCGCCGTACCCTTATGATGGAGTTCATCTCCGGGGGGGTGACCTGCTTGGCCCTCTCGATGGCTGCCAGGACCTGCTGCTGGTGCTGCACAAAGGAAAAAAGGAGGGCTTAGATCAATATCTATCTTCCAAACACAGGCTAAGCTATTCACACACACGCATGGTGAAGGTCTATTGTGGGAACGCCACGCCGTATATTTTTAAGACAAAATTCAATGAAACGGGCAGTTCTCCAAACAAAAAGCGCATTTTATTCATTTATTGATTGGTGGAGAATGTGGAGGCTCGTTTAGACCGTTATTTTTATCCTAGATGACAATTTTAAAACCAGGTGCAAGCAGAGTTCTTCAGTAAAAATGTCACAAAATATAGCAAACGAGAAATATACGACTGTATTTACTTTGAGCTATGTGACATTGTCACAGTTGTATGTTTGGGAATCGAGTAGCCATTATTCGTCCTACATTCCGTTTTATAGATATCTTCAGAATCTACAAATATTCATCCTATATTTCCTCAAGCATCTTTTATCATTCATCATTTTTTCATAACCCTTGCAAACTACGCTTTAAAAAAAATCCGGGAAACGGTAGATGTCACGTGTATTTTGATGCACCTCATTGGCTAAGAAACATGGAAAAAAATCCCGATGACAATTCTTCTTTCAGGGTTTAATGGTAGCGATGTTTGACTCCGGGGGGTATATGTCTTAAACTAGTCAATTTTGGACCTGGCGCAAAAGGTGCTCGGCGAGAGAAGGCAGTTTAATGTGTGTGCGGAAATTCACCCACCCGATCCAATTGCTTTGGGTGGTTGGCTGTTTTTGGGTGTTTACAGTTTGTTCTGTGGGTTTTCATCATAAAGCGTCTCAACAGTGAAACTGCATCAAACTTCCATGTACAACTTAAACTAGTGAATTTTATACCTGGCGCAGAAGGTGCTCGGAGGCAGAAGGGAGTTTAATGTGTGTGCTGAAATTCACCCACCCCGATCCAATTGCTTTGGGTGTTTACAGTTTGTTCTGTGGGTTTTCATCATAAAGCGTCTCAACACCGAAACTGCATCAAACTTCCATGTGCAACTTAAACTAGTGAATTTTATACCCGGTGCAAAAGGTGCTCGGCGAGAAAAGGCAGTTTAATGTGTGTGCTGAAATTTACCCACCCGATCAAATTGCTCTAGGTGCTTGGCTGATGTTTTTGGGTGTTTACAGTTTGTTCTGTGGGTTTTCATCATAAAGTGTCTCAACAGCGAAACTGCATCGAACTTCCATGTACAAGATTATCTTCTCTGTTCCTTATCTTCTTGGTTTCTTTACCTCATTGTGAATGTGTGACACTGGAGTGTCATGCCCAATTTCGTTGTCACAATATGTTAACCCATTTTGTAACAATGACAATTCTATTCTTCTTCTATTCCAAAAAGTGACACCGTGACTATAAACTGTAGCTGCCCGATATTCTCTGGACCTCAGTGAATGGATAGTGTGAAGTAATGTGTGATGGTCAGCCCCCTGGTGGCCAAATAGATTAAAAAAAAATAAAAATGACAATCTGGACAATCTGAAGCTCACAATTATTATTACAGACACGTTCGAGAATATGGCCGGTAAGGATGGGGACTCGGAACGAGGGAAGGGGTCAGCCTGACCTAAGAGTGACAAGGCAGGGAGGGAGGAGAGTGAGCGCAATCCCGGATGTTTAAAGTCTCGGTGTCATTGGTGTGTGGTTGTGTGTTTTAGTGTGATTGTGTGTACCTCTTGAGACAGGTAGGGGAGGACTTGTGCGCAGATCCCGTTTAATCTCTTCACAATCTCAGCCTGTGGAGGACATTTTTATCATTAAAAGGCAAACACATGACACAGTAAGAAACAGGAAGGAACAATTGTAGCGAAACTAGAAGTAACTATCAGGTCATCTTAATTGTTGACAGGTGACTTGGAGCAAAGAGTACAAAAATATCCTGAAGCCAACATGTTTGTCTGATCTCATGTAAATGTTTTCTTCCCGTTTTTCTTTCCGCTCTTGATTCTTCAGTTTGACAATACATTTAAATTGTCACGGGTCAGGAACGGAGACGGGACCCAATTCTGTTCGTTTGACTCAGTTTTATTTAGAAGGAGGAAAGGAATTTTCACCCACGATCCGGGGATCGTCGGTCACGGGTAGCAGATCGTTGGGAACGCGGAAGTGGCACTTCCGTGTCGAGTTCAGGCAATGTCGAGCGCGAGGAAAAACAGATCGATGGCCGGGACGGAGGAGCAAAAACGTAAACGGGTCCAGAAAATAGGTCGGCAACGGGAATCAGACAGAACAACAGGGCAGGATAGATTCAGGAGTCACAAAAGCTTGCCTAGCTGGGAGCATAGGTTTGCAGACAATCTGACCAATGTTGACAGGAAAGCGGGGGTTTAAAAAGAGTCCAACAGCCAATCAGGGTCCGTGGCTGTTGGCGCCAACAGAGCAGACTCAGGTAAACATGACAGAAAAGGCGTCTGGAAATTCGAACGTTCAATTTCTTTGTTGGATTCTGATGCAAGTTGCCTGTAACGTGTTTTACCCGGAAAACTAGTTTACATTTACGAGACGAAATGATATTTTATTATAAAGTTAAAAATAGTTCAAGAATACAGAGCCATATTCTGTCACGGTTGCCATGGCGCCCTATTGGCCCCGCCCGTGTGGCGCCAGCTGCGGCTAGTTGAGTGATTGGATTTCCGTCTATTTAAGCTCAGCGCTCTCACGCTTCCTTGGTCAGTCCGTCAACGAACTTCTGCCCCGCAAGACGTGGGTTTTGACTCGGTCCTGTCCCAGTTGGTATTTCCTGTACGATATTGTTCCCGTTTATTTTGTCCTGTTTAGTATCAGTTTTCAGTTTAGAGAAATAGAGAGAAAGGGATAGAGAAAGAGAGAAATAAATAAATACAAGTACAGTGTCTTTGTTTGAGGCACCTTTCTTTGGCAACATCAAGTTGACACATTTCAACCTGCAGCTTGTTTTTCTCTTTCGCTTCTCTGAGTGTTGTCTCGCGGGCCGGATTCAATCCCTTAGCGGGCCTGATCTGGCCCGCGGGCCGGCTGTTTTACACTTGTGTTTTAGAATATGTGGAAGAAATGTGACACATTGGTGTCAAGTACAAGTTGGTTGTGGAGGACGATGTTCTTTCAGATCACGGGTGCCAAACTGCCGGCCCGCGGGCCATATCAGGCCCGCTAAGGAATTGAAATTGGCCCGCGAGACAACACTCAGAGAAGCGCAAGAGAAAAACAAGCTGCAGGTTGAAATATGTCAACTTGATGTTGCCAAAGCCAGGTGCCTCGAACAAAGACACTGTACTTGTATTTATTTCTCTTTCTCTCTCTCTTTCTTTTCCACCCACTCTGTCCCTTTCCCTCTCTGTGTCTTTTAACCTCTTTTGCTCTAACTTCCTTTTTTCCTTTTCTCTCTTTTCTCTTTCTCTCTTCATACCCTTCGCACTTTCTTTTCTCTCCTTCCGTCTTTCTATTTCTCTTTGGATTTCTTTCTTCCGCTCCCTTTCTTTTCCCCCTCTCTAGCGACATTTTATCTTTTGTTTCTCACGCTCTCTCCCCCCCTCTCTTTTCCCACTCTCTGTCTCTGTCTCTTTCACTCTCTGTGTCTCTCTTTTTCTCTTCCTTTGTTGCTCTTTGTCGCTTTCTCTCTCTGTGTCTTTTAACCTCTTTTGCTCTAACTTCCTTTTTTCCTTTTCTCTCTTTTCTCTTTCTCTCTTCATACCCTTCGCACTTTTCTTTTCTTTCTCTCCTTCCGTCTTTCTATTTCTCTTTAGATTTCTTTCTTCCACTCCTTTTCTTTTCCCCCTCTCTCACGACTTTTTATCTTTTGTTTCTCACGCTCTCTCCCTCTCTCTCTTTTTCTTTCTTTGTCCCGTCCTCTCTCCCTTTCCCTCCCTCTTTCTCTTATTTCTTTATCTCTCTTTTTCTCTTCCTTTGTTGCTCTTTGTCTCTTTCTCTCTTCCTACCCTTCGCGCTTTCTTTTCTCTTTTCTCTCCTTCTGTCTTTCTATTTCTCTTTGGATTTCTTTATTCCTCTCCCTTTCTTTTTTTCCCCCTCCCTCACGCTCTCTCCCTCTCTCTCTTTTTCTTTCTTTGTCCCGTCTTCTTTCCTTTTCCCTCCCTTTCTCTTATTTCAATGTCTCTTTTCTTTCTCTTTAATCTACTAGTCCGGCCCCCGACAGAATGTTTGTTCTATCGTGTGCCCCCCCCCCCCCCCGAGTTAAAATGAGTCTGACACCCCTGTTTTAGACCGAGAGCGTCTCACGTAAGCCTATGATGTTGTTGTTCCACAATGGAAAAAAAAAAAAAAACAATCCCAGGATTTCACCTTTAAACCCTCGTTTCCAAGAAAACCCGGGCATTTTGTGATTCCGAGCACACGCTCATTCCTATGACCTTTTCAGAAACGCTCCGTCTGGCAGGCGAACCCACGCGCTAATTGTGCACGACGCGCCCTATCGTCCTCACGCGCGACTCCATTATCACATTTGGCTGCTAATCACCCAATCCGAGCGAGATATGCAAACGAGCGCTAAAGGACGTAATCGGCGGCGAGATGAGAGCGGGAGTAGCAGTCATTAGTCATGCAGAGCACGGCGAAATTCTTCAATCAGACGCTCTTTTTGTCTCCCGCGAGAGCGAGTCTCAAAAAATGGATTTTGCTAACAAATAAAGAGATCCCTCAGTTATCCCTGGCGTAGTGGCGCACCTTCATTAAAGCCCCCAAGTGTCAAACCTACCTATAAATCACATAAATCCTTGTGATTAATGGCCCAAAAAATAAACTTGACTTGACATGTTTTTGAGTTTTTCCCTTGCCCTCGTGTAGGTGTTAGATCAGGGGATGGTGTTATAATAGTCTGTGGTTGGCAAAAATCTGTGGTCTGTGTAGCTCTTTGAGACTGCTTGTGATTAAGGGTGTCACAAATAAACATGACTTGTTTTTGAGTTTTTCCTTGCCCTCGTGGAGGTGTTAGATCAGGGGATGGTGTCATAATAGTTTGTAGTTTGCAATAATCTGTGGTCTGTGTAGCTCTTTGAGACTGCTTGTGATTAAGGGCGTCACAAATAAACATGACTTGACATGTTTTTGAGTTTTTCCTTGCCCTCATGTCGGTTTTAGATCAGAGGATGGTGTCATAATAGTCTGTAGTTTGCAATAGTCTGTGGTATGTGCAGCCCTTTGAGACTGCTTGTGATTAAGGGTGTCACAAATAAACATGACTTGTTTTTGAGTTTTTCCTTGCCCTCATGTCGGTTTTAGATCAGGGGATGGTGTCATAATAGTTTGTAGTTTGCAATAATCTGTGGTCTGTGTAGCTCTTAGAGATTGCTTGTGATTAAGGGCGTCACAAATAAACATGACTTGACTTGACATGTTTTTGAATTTTTCCTTGCCCTCATGTCGTTTTTAGATCAGGGGATGGTGTCATAATAGTCTGTAGTTTGCAATAGTCTGTGGTATGTGCAGCCCTTTGAGACTGCTTGTGATTAAGGGTGTCACAAATAAACATGACTTGTTTTTGAGTTTTTCCTTGCCCTCGTGTAGGTGTTAGATCAGGGGATGGTGTTATAATAGTTCGTGGTTTGCAATAGTCAGTGCAAAAAGGAAGAAAAAAAAGAAGGAAAGATTTAGAAAATAGCCAGAAAAAAAGAAAAGAAAGAAATGTCGGAAAAAAGTAAATAGAGAACAAAATAAAAAAGTAACAGCTCGGAAAAAATAAACACAATGAGATTCTTTTTAAAGGAATTTTAAAAAAAGTAGAAAAAAACACGGAAAAAAAAGAAAAATTTTGTGTTGCATTCAAATAAATTCCAATGATATCAAGTCATTCTTGTTGCCAACATTGTACTTCCACTAAAAATTATTATTTTATTAAGTACAGTTCTGTATTGTGCAACCGACTCAATAAGCCCCCTAAAAATGTTAGTATTATGCAACAAAATATATGAGGAAATAAAAAGAAATGGATATCTTGTGAAAGAATTGTAAGAACAAACAACGTTTTTAGGCCGTACAACCTTTGCAATAGTACAAGAGTCAATTCATTCAAAAGAGAAAAATCATTTTGCATTGCCGGAAACTCGGCAAAATGTAACGTGATGTCAGGTTTTGAACATGTTTGATAATGACTTAGATGCCACACTTGGGATTATGGTTGCTCACTGTTGTTTCAAGTGTTGCTCACCGACTTTGTGTGAACGCTCAGACCCCTGGAAAATTACAGGGAACATTGATCTATGAAAAATATTCACGACAGTCCTAACTTTCGCTTCAGTCTGCAGTCTGTGACTATGGAGAGGAGAAGGGACAGGCTTTCTGCTTTAGCGGCTCTGCTTACCCAATCGGAAAGCGCGGGTTGGGTAAGGTTTGAGACAGAAGGCAGCAGAGGGAGCCAAAAGCTCGCCTGTTGCTCGGTGTTCGGCTTAACAATTGAATAAAAAAAACCACTGATACCGATATCAGTCAAATCCCCAAATGTCTCCACCAATAATCGGTCTGCCCTATAAACGGTCAAACTTACAAGCTGTTATAGCTACTCGCTGTTTTTTTTGCTGGCCAGTTGAGTGCCCGCCTACCCCGGCTGTTTGACTGACAGCCTACACCAGCCTATCACAGTGGCGCAGACAGTTATTATGCAATCGCTGCGATTTTGGTTAATCGTGCAGCCTTACTCTCGAATCAGACGTTCTTCTTGGCTCCCAAGAGTGCACGCACACACACCCGCTAACAAATATTCCACTTTTCCAGCCGCTTTATCTGAATTCTCTGTCATCTTGCCAGGCTTTGTTCTCCCGTGCCTCCCTTTTCTCTGTTCGTTGTTCCTCTGCAGCCTTCTTCGAGTGTTGTTCCGGCGCCTTGACAACGGGAGTAGCGTACGCGTTGAGAAGAAGAAAAATGGACGTCGGATGCAGGACAGACACGTCGTTTCGTGGATTGTAAATTCCTTCTGTTTTTTTTCCACCCCATGCCAATTCGAACAAGCCACGACTGTAAAATCTAGGCACCGATTCACAAGGGGGTATCAAAGAGGAACATATGTTCAAGCATATTCACGTTAACAGCTACACGCACTTGCATTGACTGACTGACAGTAAGGCCTCCAAATTTCCAGTTTAGTGTGGAAGATTCCTCCATTGGAAGATATAGGTGATTGTCATCTGTGTAGCAATGGAAACTGATATTATACTTGCGAATAATATCACCTTATGGAAGCATGGAAATGCTGAAAAGAAGGGGGTCAAGTACTGAACCCTGCGGAACACCACAGGTAAAACTAAAGGTCTCAAATGTCTCATCTCATCTCATCTCATTAGCCGTACCGCTTATCCTCATTAGGGTCGCGGGGGGGCTGGAGCCCATCCCAGCCATCTCCGGGCAGTGGGCAGGGGACACCCTGAACTGGTTGCCAGCCAATCACAGGGCACACAGGGACACACAACTCATTCGCTCATTCACACCTAGGGACAATTTGGACCGGCCAATTCACCTGAAATGCATGTTTTTGGAATGTGGGAGTGCCTTATAGTGCCCGGAGGAAAACCCACGCAAGCACGGGGAGAACATACAAACTCCGCACAGGAAGTCTGGAGCTGGATTTGAACCCACGACAGGTTCCCATGACATGAACTGTGCCGCACAAGCGCTAAACACTGCGCCGCCGTGCTCAGATGTCATTTTACCATATTTAAGACAGTGCGTCCTATCTGAGAGGTAGGATCTGAACCATAAGAGGATGGTGTCATGTCCTGCACGGTTGTCATGGTACCCAGCTGGCCCCGCCCCTTGACACCGGCTGAGACGCATTGGACTGATTGCTCTTGGAGTACTTAAGCGCGCTCCTTTGTACTGTGCGTTGCCGGAACGTTAGTTAAACCTGGTTAAACTCTGTGAGATATCTGTTAAAACCTGTTAAATGCCTGGTTCTGTGAATCTGCCCGTATTTGACCATGTTTTGTTTTTGGTCTGATCCGTTTGTTTGTTTTTGACAACTTTTGTTTGGATTTCGGGGATCGAGTGTGCGCGCCCTCCTCATCCTTCCCCCAATAAATTGTGAGTACGTCTTCGCGAATGTGTCCTTTTTTCCTGTTTCCCGCTCCGCTTCGTGACAGACGGTTCCTGAGAGACCAATCCATTTTTCCAAGCGTTCCAATAAGGTATAAGATATAAGATCCGAAATGTATTACAATGAATTGCTTTTACATACAGTTACCATCTATGAATTAAGTCAATTAAGTTGTAAGACCATATTCCATAATATTTATGTCCTACGCTACGTTTTTTACCCCCATTTTCTGATGTTTGTTTAATTTCAACCGTCGCTCTTACTGTAGTTTTGAAAATGATGCGATGGCGTCTGCCATTGAAGGTCCCCGTTGCGTGCGCTTTTCATTTCACGGAAAGAATCGGATTTCAAGGTCGTTCTTCGAGAAATGGAACGGAAAAGCAAAAGAAAAATGTTGAATGAATGAATGAAAACTTTATTCGAACATTGAAATAAAAACAGAACAAAAACAATAACTCAACAACAAAATTATACGTTCGAAAAGGGGTAGTAAGAAGCAAAATGCTTATATTCCCTACCCCTTCCTTTTCCCTATTAAATACACCAATGATATAACAACAAGTGTAATAAAATTAATAATAGCAGTTATGATATAACAATCGCACGAATAACACAAAGTTAACCATATTTCTAGACGCGCTATTCCCAATCTCTCGTATCACTCATACAGTTAGGTTAACCCCAACACTTGTAATAAAAACCTGCACTCAAAGAAGACACAGAGACGTGAGTATGACTTACTTGCAAGGAGAATGACCATAGACTGCCTGTTACAGTCTATTAGACACTCTGAAAAAGTCTATTTCGTCCTTGCCTTTTTATTGTATTAGGAACGCCCTAGTTTACATAATGTTTCTTCTGCTAAAGGGAGGGGGAGTGACAAAAAACAGTTTGAGATCTGTTTTCACAACATCTTATCGTATCAACACCTGTTTAAACTTACAACAACATGTTATCGTATCAACAATATTACTACTATTGAACTAGGCGAGAATGCGATCTGCAACCTCAGTGGAAATGTTTAAATCTAAACTTAAAACTCACTTCTACTCCATTGCATATGAATAATAACCTACTCTTCTTGTCGGCTGAAAAATAGTCTGTGTAATCTGTGAAGCCCTTAGAGACTTATTGTGATTAAGGGCTATACAAATAAAAATGACTTGACTTGAATGGCACACTAAGCAAGAAAATACACCGTATGCAACAGTAGAATAACTTATTTACAGTTTAAATCCATCACATACCGCATTTTCTTCATCTCTGTATTCCGCCAGTCATGTTTTTTTGTATTTAAATTTGAACAAGTGAATAGTTGGACATTGTTTGATCTTGTCTTATTATTATTATTATAGAGGCGGCAGTGGCTCAGGAGGTAGAGCGCTCGTCTTGGGATCAAGAAATCGCAGTTCGAATCCCGGCTCCTCCGTGTTACGTGTCGAAGTGTCCTTGGGTAGGACACTGAACCCCTATTTCCCCCAATAAGCAGGTTAGTCCCTTACATGGCTGCACGGCCGCTATTGGGAAATGTGAAGCACACTGTAAAGCGCTTTGGGAAGTCTTGACTTGAAAAGCGCTATAGAAATGCAGATCTTTTCATTTCATGTCTTGTAAATTGTTCCAAAGTTGGACTCCACACACAGACACACCCATACTTTTCCTGGTGGTTCTCAGCTTTGGGATTATGAATTCACGACAGCCCTTTAAGTTATAATTTCCCTCTTTCCGAATGAATAATTTATGGATACTTCCATCGCAACCTTAGACTCACTACGGGCGGAAAGAAAAAGAGGCGCAGGAGAAGCCAGAACGTACAGAAGAAGAAGAAGCTTTCTATGGTGGAGGACGATGAAGGGGGAGCAAGACAAGGAGGAAAATCGAGGTGGGGGGGGTGAAGTGTCGGCGCACAATGGGCCTCGACACGAACGCTGGTTTTACGCACACTCTTTTCCATTTTGTCTCTCTAATGGAACTAGCGCCTTCATCCACTCACAAAAGGAAATTCAACACTGACACACCAATGCTACAATATACTCGTGTGCACATACAAAACTAAGTCGATGGCTTATTTTGCATTCCCGATTTTGAAAAAATGATTTGAATTATCGCGAAGTACAATGCTTTATTGATCATAAATGCAGCTTTTACTTTTCACAATTAATGGCTGTAATAGTCATGACTTACTGTGTTTATTCATGCATAACGCGCACCACGAATGTTTTATTAAAACCTGGGTTTTGTCAGGACAAGAACGGAAACAGAACCCACTCGCGTAACGTTTCTCACAGTTTTATTGGGAAGTAGGGAAAGGAATGCACACAAGATCTGGTGATCGCGGGGAGCAGGTCGCTCTGAAGTGGGACTTCCGTGGCGAGCGATGGCGGTGTCAGGAACGGGAAAACACGGGTCAGTAGCCGGGATAGGAGAGCAAAAACGTGGTCGGGAAGGGAAACAAGTCAAAAGCCGGGAGAGGAGAGAAGATGTGGTCGAGATCAAAAACGGATCGTTGTTCGGGACGGGAGAACCGACGTGGTCGAGATCAAAGCAGGTTGTGATTCGGGACGGGAGCGCAGACGGGGTCGGAATCGAAACAGATCGTAGCGGGACGAAAACGTCAAGTCAAGTCAATAGTAGAATCATTTATTTCAATTACTGTCATGGTTGCCATGGCGCCCAATTGGCCACGCCCGTGTGTGTCACGGTTGCCGTAGTCAACTCAAGTCAAGTCAAATTTATTTATATACCCCCTAGTCACAAAAATGTCTCAAAGGACTGCACAGGATTACAATGACACAATGACCTGATCTTAAACCAACATGCAGGCAAAGAACAACTCAAAACCTCAGCGTGAGGAAAAAGAGAAACCTTGAGAAGGGACCTCACAAGTGGTATCCTCCTTCCAGGATGACCAGGGTGAATTACATTTAGCATTACAGTACACAAACATAGTAAACACTAGGTAACAATGTTGAAAATTTGTCCAGAAAGTGCATGACAGCAGCTTCCCATCTCTGCCAGCTGGTCCATGCAGGCGTTCACATGCTTCAAGAGCAAAAAACGGGACAGGCGAAAAAGGGGCTTGCCGTGTAAAAACAAAGATTCGCAGATGGACCGACAAAAGGGGACTGACAGGACCGAGTTCAAATACTGACAGATATAACAGATATATAAAACCATAAGAAAATAAATCCTATTAACCGGCTGAAATTGCATTTCTCCTACATTGCGATGCCGGTATGCATTTGATTACCGTATTTTCCGCACTATAGGGCGCACCGGGTTATAGGGCGCACCCCCAAAAAATAGTTTTTGGTCCTATATCTTCCATAGATAAGGCGCACCGGATTATAAGGCGCTACAATGGGAACGTCGACAAAACAGTCAAGATGATTCAGTCCAACTGATTACCCCCTTAACATTCCCAAAGCTTGCAAAGAAGCAAATACGTGTCGTAGACACGTGTGGATGCCGTGTGCGTACGATGTCACTCAAATGCATCGTTCCAAATATCATTCGGAAGGTTAAAGTCTTGGGATTCAAGAAATGCCAACCATTCCTTAGTTTCTATTTTCTTTTTCGCTCGCAACTTTACTGTGCATATGACAATAAACACTTGGAATTGAGTTGAATTCACTCAACTCATCACAGCAACATCAAGATCGTTCTAAAACAAGATACCGGGAAAATATGAAGCCGCATAGCTCACCTAAGTTCTCACGTTCAATAATGATATGCAACCATGGTCTTCTTAGAACCGTGAGTGTAGTAAATCCAGGAGAGTCAAATGTTTACAAATACAGACTAATGAAACATGTTTCTTTATGGCGTAGTTTAGCAAGCTTGCTATTCAGTCATCTTTTTCGGCCAATCGCAGGGTTTGTTTCGGCCCTCTAGCCTATCCGAGGCTCCGAATAACTTCAGCCAATAGTGATCGATTTAACGGATGATTGACACATCTTTTTCGGCCAATTGCAGGGTTTGTTTCGGCCCTCTAGCCAATCCGAGGCTCCGAATAACTTTAGCCAATAGTGATCGATTCAAATGATTGATTGGTTAGCCAATGAAACGCCGGTATATAAATCCCAGCGTACACCGCGGACTACTTGGCGTTCGGGGGAAAATCGAGTCGGCGGCTGTTGCGTAAGTTGCGAGACCTTACGATTTATTATTGATCCATATATAAGGCGCACTGTATTATAAGGCGCATGGTCAGCTTTTGAAAAAAATGAAGACTTTTAGGTGCGCCTTATAGTGCGGAAAATACGGCAATTGCTTCATGGCGGTTTTTCCTGACAGTTCTGTACTTTCGACCCGTGTCCGTACGCATGAAATGGTGTAAATCACGGGGGCCACGGATCTTCACGTGTCCATTAGTCAAGGCCAACATGGTCATGCTCGTATGCCCACCATTGCATTCTGTCGCGTTTGTGTGTGCGTAGACGGGAACGGGTGAGGTCAATGATCACTCTCCTCCCTCCCGCTGCAAAAGCATAAATTACTCCGCCAGCTCCAGCCAATGGAGATGATATATGAGCAAAAGCTGGGACTCCTCAAACCTCCGTTCTCGGTTTAAAACCCGAAGATGTTCTTTCCATTTTTACTCACTAGAATTTCTGCAAAATAATTCATGCCTCAAAACTAGAAGCGATAACAATAACTGTTGTGGGATGAATTGGAAAAATAAGTTCAGTGTCGGTCAATGTTCCCTGTAATTTTCCTTATGGGTCTGAGCGTTCACACAAAGTCGGTGAGCAACACTTGAAACAACAGTGAGCAACGGCAATCCCAAGTGTGGCAACTAAATCATTAGGAAACATGTCCAAAACTTGACATCAAGTGACATTTTGATAAATTTCCGGCAATGCAAAATGATTTTTCTCTTTTGAATGAATTGACTCATGTGCGATTGCAAAGCTTGTACGGCCTACAAACAATTCTTTCAGAAGATATCCATTTCTTTTTAGTTCCTGATATATTTTGTCGCATATCAACATTTTGGGGGGCCTTTTGAGTCGGTTGTAAGATACAGAACTGTACTTAATCACATTTTTTAGCGGAAGTACAATGTTGGCAACAAGATTCACTTGATAGAATTGGAAATGATTTGAATGCAACACAAACTTTTTCTTCTTTTTTCCGTGTTTTTTTTTCTACTTTTTTTAAAATTCCTTTTAAAAAAATCTCATCATTGTGTTTACTTTTTCCGAGCTGTTACTTTTTTCTTTTTGTTCTCAGTTTACTTTTTTCCTACATTTCCTTCTTTTCCTTTTTTCTGTTTTTTTTTTCTAAATTTTCCTTCTTTTTTTCTCTTCCTTTTGTTTCTTTTTTTCTCAGCTTTTCACTACTTTTTCATTTTTTTTTCTTTTTTGTTCTATTCCCCCCTTCCTTTAAGTCATTTTGTGCATAATTTTACATAATATTTGGTCATGTTGGGATTAACGAAGCAAAAACAACCTGAAGAGCCGTTTAGGACCCGAAAGAGCCGGTTCCTTTTCGTGAGCCGAGCCGAAGAAGCCGCTTCTCGAAAAACTCTACTAACTTTACACAACTTGGTTCTACTTCGACCTTGACTTCAAAATACCGCTTTCAGAACACAACGTCAGCGGAACCCGCGTATTTTTACTGTAACTTTGACTTAATTGGCTTCTTAATTAGCAATTTCGAGCCCTGATTTTTGTGAGCTGGCTAGATTTTCTTGTGCGCTGAGAATGTGCGCAGCTTAGAGGGAACACTGGTGTCGGTTTTATATTGCAATCTAGCCAACTGCTTTGAAGGTAAACTTTCACGAATAAGAAATGGATGGCAGAATGAGTGAGCTATTTCCTGGATGTACGGATGCTTCCCGGGATGTCGAAAAATACTTGGACATTGCTGGAAGTTAGATTTTGTATTGTGCATCTTTTTCCAAGTACAGTACTGCAGTACTCCTTTCCGCCTCTAACGGAGTCTGGTGCTGTGAGAGCTCACCCAGCATCCCCCCCGAAGAAGTAATCCGGCTTCCTCCTTCTAGTTCTTGTGTAAACAGGCTATACTGTATCTCCAGCGCGTTATGAACTTGGACATTTTTATCGTTTAATATCTCGTGCCTAACTCTTGAAGCTCATCTTCCAAAAGTAAGTTTAACTCCACTTTATTTATCTTTATGGAGCATATTATTTTATGAAACAATACAGGTTACTTATACAGGCCTTAAAAATACTTACATAAACCTTAAATATAAAAAACATAGCACTGAATCAACTTACAAACAAGTTCAACTTATGAACGATCGTCCGGAATGTATCCCGTTCGTAAATAGGGCAGCGTCTGTATCACCAATTTCGCTGGGTGGACGACTCATGTTTTAAGCTTCGCAGGATAGATTTTAAATGCTAAAAATAGCAATCTATTTTAAAATTAAAACGTAGATGTCACGGTGGCCATGGCGCCCAATTGGCCCCGCCCGTGTGGCACCAGCTGCGGCTTGTTAACAGATTGGCTTTCCGTCTATTTTGAGCTCGGCGCTGTCACGCTTCCCTTGTCAGCCCGTCAACGAACTTCTGTCCCGCAAGATGTGGTTTTCGACTCGGTCCTGTTCCTGTTGGTATTTCCTGTCCGGTATTGTTCCCATTTATTTTGTCCCGTTTAATTTTGGTTTCCGGTTTTGTTTCCTTCTATTTTTGTCCTGTTTATTATTTTCTCCAGTTTTCGTTCCTGTCTAGTTTCTCCTGTTTATTTTCAATATCCTGATTCACTATCGATCCTGTCTGTCCCGTCCTGTCCGGTATCGACCCCATCTGTCCGATATCAACTCGGGCAATTGGAATCGATCTCGTCGGTCTCTGGCTTCCCGTCTTTCCACGCCAGACCGCTGCCTAAAGTGCATGACTTAAAATAAAAGGCTAGTGTGAGAACGTCACGCGTTTGGGTCCTGATCCTGTTCTGGTTCTTGACAGTACAACTGCAATGCAAAGGTTTTTATTTGGTCAACTGATATGCCAATCCAAAGCTTTATTTCTATTGCCAATTTTGATTGTCATTCAAGGTCAACACAGTGAGTCACACACATGAATCATCTTGCGCTGCGATTTTATGAACCAGACTAGATCCATCCGGCAACACTATATAAAACGACATAAACATTTCCTCGGGAAATAGAAAACTAAGAAATTGTCATGAACCAGAACAGGACCCAAACGCGTGACGTTACTCACACAAGCCTTTTATTTTACAGGAAATGGGAAGTCATGCACGTTTGGCAGCAGTCTGGCGTGAAATGATAGGAATCCAGAGGCCGACGAGATCGATACCAATTGCCCGAGTTGATATCGGACAGATGGGGTCGATACCGGACAGTACGGGACAGACCAGATAGATAATGAAACAGGATATCTAAAATAAACAGGGCAAACTAGTCGGAACAAAAACTGGAGAGAATAATAAACAGGACAAAAATAGACAGGAACGAAACTGGACACAAATATTACACAGGACAAAAATAAACGGGAACAATACCGGACAGGGAATGCCAAGAGAGAACAGGACCAAGTCAAAACCCACGTCTTGCGGGGCAGAGGTTTGTTGACGGACTGACAAAGTAGAGCACTGAGCTTAAAAAGACGGAAAGCCAAACTGTCAGCGAGCCGGAGCTGGCGCCAAACGGGCGGGGCTGATTGGGCTCCATGGCAACCGTGACACAAATAATGTCCCTTGGACACTATTACATATGGAAGGGGCAACAATCATTGTTGGCCTATCACCAATCCGTGATATTTTAAAACCTGGTTTGATTGTAAAACATTAAAGTCATTCCACAAATTTAACAAGTATATATCAATGGGAAGATAATAGGCTGGACAGCCTGACAACTGTAGCCGAGAGACGGGCACTGAACAAGTTGCGGTCAATCATGGACAATTCACATCATATCAGCGACAGACGGCTGTCACAGTCTTGTTCCACGGACACACTGAGGAGATCATTTCCTCCACATGCCATGAGGCTCTTGAACTCCACCCGGGGGAGTAAAAGCCCACATTGAACCCCACATTTGCATATTACCCTATTTTTATTACAGTGTGTATTTCATGTAGCACTAGTATACTCTATATCACAGGTGTCAAACAGGCGGCCCGCGGGCCAGATCAGGCCCGCTGAGGGATTGAATCCGGCCTGCGAGACAACACTCAGAGAAGCGCAAGAGAAAAACAAGCTGCAGGTTGAAATATGTCAACCTGATGTCATGTGCCTCTCACAAAGACACTGTACTTGTATTTATTTATCTCTCTCTCTCTCTCTCTCTCTTTCTTTTCCACCCCTTTTCTCCCACTCTGTCTCTGTCACTCTCTGTGTCTCTTTTTCTTCCTTTGTTGCTCTTTGTCTCTTTCTCTCTTTGTGTCTGTTAACCTCTTTTGCTCTAACTTCCTTTTTTCCTTTTCTCTATTTTCTTTTTCTCTCTTCCCGCCCTCTCTCCTTTTCCCTCCCTCTTTCTCTTATTTCTTGATCTCTCTATTTCTTTCTCTTTAATCTACTAGTCCGGCCCCCGACAGAATGTTTGTTCTATCGTGTGGCCCCCGATTTAAAATGAGTTTGACACCCCTGCTCTATATCAACACTTTATATTGGGTATTTTTTGTGTTCTATATCTATGCTATACTCACTAACATGATGATGCTAGCAGAAGCAATGACTCACCTGTTTGTGCATCTCAATGTTGAGCCCGTAGGACATCTCATAGTACTAGAAGGACATAAGAAGAGACAGAAAGACAGACGCCTCTGTTAGCATAGCATTGACTACAGTTTATACTGGAATAGAATCGTCTTTAATGTTATTAGTATCAAGGTGGTCAAACATATTCAACGAGAGTAGACATGACACTCTGGGAGAAGAACTTTGAAGAGATAAACAAGATACTGGAATAGGTTGTCGGAATTAAGAGGCATGCATAACGCGCACCCCTCATGTTTTATTCAAACCTGGTATTTTCAGGACCAGAAGGGAAACAGAACCCACTCGCGTAACGTTTCTCAGTTTTATTGGGAAGAAGGCAAAGGATTGCACACACGGTGATCGCTGGTCGCGGGGAGCAGGTCGCTCGGAAAGTGGGACTTCCGTGGCGAGCTATGTAAAACCTCACTTTCCCTCCATTAAATACTGATTTTTTTACGCGACTCAGAAGAATATGGAAACCGAGCATCCGCGGGAGAATGGAAGATGAATGAATCCGTGGTTCGCAAGTGTAGGAAGCTGAAAAACAGGCACTGAATCATCGAGCAAAGCAAAACAGTAAAAAAAAAAAAAAAAGACTCTTGAGACTCTGTTGTGCTGTCAGGACCAGAACGGAGACAGGACCCACTTGCGTTACATTTCTCACGAGTTTTATTAGAAGAAAGGAAAAAGGGTTGCGCCCACAATCCGGGGATTGCTGGACGCGGGAAGCAGGTCGCTCTGAAAGCGTAAGTCAGGGGTGTCAAACTCATTTTAACTCGGGGGCCACACGACAGAACAAACATTCTGTCGGGGGCCGGACTAGTAGATTAAAGAGAAAGAGAAAAGAGAGATAAAGAAATAAGAGAAAGAGGGAGGGATAAAGAGAGAGGGCAGGACAAAGAAAGAGAAAGAGAGAGAGGGAAAGAGCGTGAGAAACAAAAGATATAAAAAGAGAAGTCATGAGTGAGGGGGAAAGAAAAGGAGAGGAAGAAAGAAATCCAAAGAGATATAGAAAGACAAAAGGAGAGAAAAGAGAAAAGAAAGCGTGAAGGGTAGGAAGAGAGAAAGAGAAAAGAGAGAAAAGGAAAAAAGGAAGTTAGAGCAAAAGAGGTTAAAAGACACAGAGAGAGAAAGAGACAGAAAGCAACAAAGGAAGAAAAAAAGAGAGACAGAGAGAGTGAAAGAGACAGAGTGGGAGAAAAGGGGTGGAAAAGAAAGAGAGAGAGAGACAAATACAAGTACAGTGTCTTTGCTCGAGGCACCTGGCTTTGGCAACATCAAGTTGACATATTTCAACCTCCAGCTTGTTTTTCTCTTGCGCTTCTCTGAGTGTTGTCTCGCGGGCCGGATTCAATCCCTTAGCGGGCCTGATCTGGCCCGCGGGCCACCTGTTTGACACCTGTGGCGTAAGTGGATCTTCCGCGGCGAGCGGTGGCGGGAACGGAAAAACGGGTCAGAAGCCAGGACAGGAGAGCGAAAGCTGGGACGGGAGAGTAGACGTGATCAGGATCAAAACGGGTCGAAGCCGGGGGCCAGACGGGAGCAAAAAACACGTGGGAGTCAGGGTCGAAAAAGGCTTGCCTAGTGTTAACTGATGTTCGCAGACGGACTGACAAAAGGGGACAGATAGAAGTGGGTTTAAATAGGGACAGGGAGCCAATCAGAGTCCGAGAGAGTTGGCGCCAATTGAGCGGGCACCGGTGATTCCCATCGGTAGTCATGACATGTGTGTATCCCTACTGCGCTTTTCTTTAAAATGTTGTTTTATCTGTGCGTTTTACTTTGTGATCAATACCTAATTACACAACGAGCAAAATCAGTTTTGTATTTTCAAACATCACAATAAGACAGCCGCAGAGGGCGCCTGCACCCAATCATCAGGTGCGCCTTTCATATGCGTTAAATAAAACCAGCAACGAAGACCGCGCCTTTTATGGTTGTGTTTTTCCTGCCGGCTCCAGTGTATTTTGGCGTTTTGGCTTTTCTCTCATGTTTTTCTTTTTTAATTCAAATGCATACAGTGGAACCTCGCTAGTTCGTGGTTCCACTTTTGCGGGTTCAGAGCTTCGCGGGTCTAAAAAATATACCTTACCTTCTCAATAAAAGCATTTATTGACTTGAGCAAACGCGAGCTTATGTCAACTGAGGACACGGTGTGGACACTCTTATTGTGAAGGGGAGGGAGAGGCCCTGACACAATGCTTGGTCATGGTGAGTTACCGCTTGCCAGACATACAACATCTCATCTCATCTCATTAGCCGTACCGCTTATCCTCATTAGGGTCGCGGGGGGGGGGCTGGAGCCCATCCCAGCCATCTCCGGGCAGTGGGCAGGGGACACCCTGAACTGGTTGCCAGCCGATCGCAGGGCACACGGGGACAGACAACTCACTCGCTCATTTGCACTTAGGGACAATTTGGACCGGCCAATTCACCTGAAATGCATGTCTTTGGAACGTGGGAGGAAACCGGAGTGCCCGGAGGAAACCCACGCAAGCGCGGGGAGAACATACAAAATCCGCACAGGAAGTCTGGAGCTGGATTTGAACCCACGACAGGTTCCCATGACATGAACTGTGCCGCACAAGCGCTAACCACTGCGCCGCAGTGCTGCCCGTACATACAACATATTTTACTTTTTTTTTTTGTTATAACATGAATTTCACCCTCTCTCTCTCTCTACGCGTATTCTATATGCAGGGATCAGAATGGAGATTTTCATTTTCAGCTGAAATAGTCAGCGTCCAGGAATAAAACAGGGCGGAGCCCCCCCCCCCCAAAAAAAACCTGGGTTTTAGGCAATTTACTTGTCCAAAACCATGCTTATATTTATCATTTAAGTAACATTTTTAGAAGATTAAAATAATTTGCCCACATAACTGATTTTTTTGTAAATACTGCAAGATAAGTTCAAATGCAGTTCAGTCCCTGTAGCTTGTGCGACAATGCGGCCAATTTTTCTAACGGCCGCCAGGGTGCGCCAGAGCAATAAATGAAAGAGTGAGACAGTCGGATTTTGAATTTGTTTGCTACGCAAGAGAAAAAGTGAAAAAGTCGGAATGCCTTTGGGGTTCAAAAACAGCGGAAATCCGCGGATCCGCGGAAAATTCTGATCCCTGTATATGGTGTACTGTATACAGGGGGGGTATACGGTATACCTGTATATGTTTTTTTAAGCATTTTTGAAGGGGCGCCGCTACTTCGCGGATTTTCAGTTTTCGCGGGTGGTCTCGGTCCCCATTGACCGCGATAACCGAGGGATTACTGTATTCGTAAAAAAAAAAAAACATTTGGCCCAAGACATAATGTACAAAAACCCAATTTTCATGTACACTCCTGAAAAATGGATCCTTAGGAACGCACAATACACCGGTAACGATTTGCTCAAATGCACGGAGCGAAACAGGAAGCGAACGCGTAGACGAGCGACAATAGACAATGCGCTCGTGTTTTGTGTGTGTGCGTTGAGTGTTAATGAGAGGCCACCCTCTAGGCATAAACCCAGTTAATCACTCACTCAGTCTGCAGGAGGGACTGGCTCTGAGACTGGAAAACACACAGACACACAATTTCCCGGCGTAGCGCACGAACCCGTGTGCAAGCTCCCTAAAGTAATTACGCTTGGGAAATGGAGGTGCTGCCGAATGGGGGTGCGGGGGCAACCTGATATGCTATTAGAGAGGGTTTTGTGTGCGCGCTTGCACGTGTGTGTGCAAGGCCAATCTTCCGTGATTGAAAAAGAGGCTTAAAGCGTCATTTTGTACATTTCCTCTAGAAGTACGAGATAAAGAAAAAAATTTCACCATTTTTCTTGGCACAGTGAAATGTTAAGGTTGTGTATATAATAAAAAAACTATAGGTAATGGGGAAATTAATTTGATCTATTTTAAAGGATTTTATACATTTGACTATAAAGGATTTTATACGATTGACTACATCTAACATCTATTCAGTTTAATGTAATAAAGATATTCACTGACTGTGCTTTAAATGGTAAATGTGAACTCTTTACCAAATAAGACCGACAAACTAGCTGTGCTGGTGAAAAACATTAAATGAAATGAAATGATCTGCATTTCTATAGCGCTTTTCAAGTCAATGACTTCCCAAAGCGCTTTACAATGTGCTCCGCATTTCCCAATAGCGCCCTTGCAGCCATGTAAGGCGCTAACCAGCTTATTGGGGGTATTAGGGGTTCAGTGTCTTACCCAATGACACTTCGACATGTAACACGAACGAGCCGGGATTCGAACTGGGATCCCTTGATCCCAAGACGAGCGCTCTGAGCTACTGCCGCCCCATTAAAGCGCACAGGGAGTGCTGTTTGCTGTGTTTTACGGAAACGTGGCTCACGTCTAGCATCCCGGACGCTAACGTGGAGCTACCCGGAGCTACCCAGGCAGCGCTGTTAGACAGAGACACAAAAGCCTGCGGGAAGCGGAGAAGAGGTGGACACGTTAACACAAGGTGGTGTATCCCTGGGCACAAAGATCTCCATCTGCTGCAGGGTTGTCGAACTTTTGGCCTAGCGTGTGACGTCATCCACTCTGCTGTTGCTAAAATACAACACAGCACCCCAAGGCCATCCAGTTAATCTGTTAATAAACAACAAAAGGAGACTGCTGGAAGAGTGAATTTCCCTATGGGGATGAATAAAGTATATATCTATCTATCTATCCATCTATCTATTTTAAGTCTAATTAGATGACAAGCAGGGGCAGCACAGCAGCGCAGTGGTTAGCGCCTGTGTGGCACAGTTCTGAGGTCATGGGATCGAACCTGTATGGAGTTGACATGTTCTCCCCGTGCTTGTTGGGTTTCCTCCAGGCACTCCAATTTCCTCCCACATTCCAAAAACATGCATGTTAGGTTAATTGGCCGGTCCAAATTGTCCCTAGGTGTGAATGAGCGAGGGAGTTGTCTGTCTCTGTGTGCTGGCGACAAGTTCAGGGTGTCCGAAGATAGCTGGGATGGGCTCCAGCACCCCCGCAACCCTACTGAGGATAAGCGGTGCAGATAATGGTTGAATGGATAGATGACAAGCAGATTTTCCATTAGAATCCTTTCTTTTTTACTATGCTTTGTGAGTGTGACTAGTTTGCTTCCATAACTAGTGTATTTCTGTAGTACAGTGCTTAGCACATTCGCCTAACACGTGAAAGGTCCCACGATGGGCGCCACTTATTAAGGAGAGAACGTCATTGGGCGTCGCCCCAAAATATACGCAGAGAGGAGCTATGGCAGAAAGGGAACACGCTTTATTGCATTAGGAACATGTTCCCTTTCTGCCATAGCTCCTCTCTGCGTATATTTTGGGGCCACGCCCAACAACGTTTTCTCCAAAATAAGGAAATATATGTTGGGCTGGAGAGGGATGGGCCCAGGTAAAAGGTTCCCCTACGACCCTAGTGGTTAAGGGTTCCAAACAAACCAACACAATTTACAAGCGTACATATTTATCATAGATCAAGCTTCTTGATTTTGATCTAACTTCTTGATTTTGACCTAAAAATGGACCAGATCCATGCATTTAAATTTCATATTTCACATTTAATCCGGGTAGGCATGAGATATTTAGGCTTCAAATTGGCTCCAGGCAAAATAAAAAATAAATACAAACAAGTTGACCTTTTACAAAATAACACGTGTTTGCATAATTTCGCGTCTGACTGACTGCTAATGTGTGCGTGCAGCTCGGCGCATGCGGACGGGGGGTGGGCTCCAAATGTGTGTGTGGTGTGGCGGCACAGATTAGATGAGATTAAAGCCAGTCGGAGGATCAATTAGAGGCAAAACATCACAGGGTAACATTGCCAGCAACAATGAGATTAGCCCGAGGTGGAAGCGTGTCTTTTGTGTGTGCGCAAACACGTATGTGGGGAAGCGAAAAAGGACGGAGGGGGTGGTTTAGGAAACGCGCAGGAGACAAAGGACTGCCAGCATTTAAAGGATTACCGTGTGCTCCGTTTCAACTGAGGTCTTGTTTTGGGGGGGTTGGTTGGGAGATTAGCTCTTTGGATCAACTGATTATTGGACTGGCAAACAAAAAAACATGCTGAAACTGGGCAAACACTGCAGAATTTTAGTAAATGCCGTGACGTGTTCTCAAAAACTGTTCTGAACATTGACAGATGTAATATCACCCAGAGTGACTCAGTCAAAAATGTAGTTGTCATATTTGACCGTGATCCGTCCTTTCAAACACACGTTAAGAATATTACTAGAACAGCTTTTTTCCATCTTCGCAATATTGCTAAAATTCGCCCTATGCTGTCTCAGTCGGATGCAGAGATTATAATTCATGCGTTTGGTACCTCCCGTCTCCATTACTGTAATGCACTACTCTCCGGTCCCCCGAAGTCCAAAATCAAGAGCCTTCAGCTGGTACAAAATACTGCAGCATGGCTTTTAACTAAAACAAGAAAGTTGGATCACATGACCCCGATTTGAGCTAACTTGCATTGGCTCCCTGTTAGCTTAAGATGTGATTTTAAAGTTCTGTTGGTAGTATACAAAATCATGCATGGACTTGCTCCCTCATATCTTTCATATTGAATTTCCCCTTATGTTCCGGTTGGGAGCCTTCGCTCTGAAAATGCTGGTCTACTAGTGATCCCAAGAGCCAAGAAGAAATCCGCAGGTCAGACAGCGTCTCCATTGGGTCCTGGTGCTGTGGAATTCTCTGAATTCTGAAATTCGATCTACAACCTCAGTGGAACTGTTTGAATCTAGGCATAAAACACACCTCTATTGCATAGCATTTGAATAACCTATATTTTATATTGACAATATCTGTTTATTATTTGCCCTCATGTAGGTTTTAGATCAGGGGATGGTGTCATAATAGTCTGTAGTTTGCAATAGTCTGTGGTCTGTGCAGCCCTTTGAGACTCTTTGTGATTAAGGGTGTCACAAATAAACGTGACATGACGTGACTTGTTTTTGAGTTTTTCCTTCCCCTCATGTAGGTTTAAGATCAGGGGATGGTATCATAATAGTCTGTAGTTTGCAATAATCTGTGGTCTGTGCAGCCCTTTGAGACTCTTTGTGATTAAGGGCCAACCAAATAAACATGACTTGACTTGACATGTTTTTGAGTTTTTCCTTCCCCTCATGTAGGTTTTAGATCAGGGGATGGTGTAATAATTGTCCGTGGTTTGCAGTAATCAGTGGTGTGTGCGACCTTTTGAGACTCCTTGTGATTAAGGGCCAAACAAATAAACATGACTTGACATGTTTTTGAGTTTTTCCTTCCCCTCATGTAGGTTATAGATCAGGGGATGGTATCATAATAGTCTGTAGTTTGCAATAATCTGTGGTCTGTGCAGCCCTTTGAGACTCTTTGTGATTAAGGGCCAAACAAATAAACATGACTTGATTTGACATGTTTTTGAGTTTTTCTTTCCCCTACTGTAGATTTTAGATCAGGGGATGGTGTCATAATAGTCCGTAGTTTGCAGTAATCAGTGGTCTGTGCAGCCCTTTGAGACTCTTTGTGATTAAGGGCTATATAAATGACTCGCCATTTTTGGGTAATTTGTCAAAAGGTCCTTGGGTTGGGACACATTACCATCCATATTAGGAAATACTCTTAACACTCAAGATGAAGGATCGGGAAGTTTTGTGACACAAATAGAATATTTTGTTTTTTTTTTCCTTTTGAGAGAGCCATACCATTGATTTTAAGACAAATTTCAGCAAAACTGCTCTCCATACAAAATCTAATTTTACAGTGCGTTTTATTTCACCGAGTGATAAAATTAATGAAACAATAATCATAATAGGCCTCTGTCCCATATCAATAAATATACCAATATGTAAGGGTAACTTGACCGAAGGTCCTTGGGGTTGGGGTTTGTTTAGGCTCATAATGTTAGATCTATCCAAAGTTAGAAGTTTCAAACACATTATGAGTGTCACGGTTGCCACGGTGCCCAATTGGCCCGTGTGGCGCCAGCTGCGGCTTGTTGACAGATTAGCTTCCCTTTTATTTAAGCTCAGTGCTCTCGCTCTTTGTTTGTCAGTCCGTCAACGAACCTCTGCCCCGCAAGTCGTGGGTTTTGACTCCGTCCTGTTTCCTGTTGGTATTTGCTGTCCGGTATTGTTCCTGTTTATTTTGTCCTGTTTAATATCGTTTTCCAGTTTCGTTCCCCTCTATTTTTGTCCTGTTATTTATTCTCCCCAGTTTTCGTTCCCGTCTAGTTTGTCCTGTTTATTTTTTTATATCCTGTTTCAATATCAATCCTGTCTGTCCCGTCCGGTATTGACCCCATCTGTCCGATATCTACTCGGGTACTTGGTATCGATCTCGTCGGCCTCTGGCTTCCTATCATTTCACGCCAGACTGCTGCCTAACGTGCATGACTCCCCATTTCTTCTTGTCCTGTTTAATATCGGTTTCCAGTTTCGTTCCTGTCTATTTTTGTCCTAATTATTATTCTCTCCAGTTTTCGTTCCCGTCTAGTTTGTCCTGTTTATTTTTTGATATCCTGTTTCATAATTAATCCTGTCTGTCCCGTCCTGTCCGGTATAGACCCTCATCGGTCTCTGGCTTCCTGTCTTTCCACGCCAGACCGCTGCCTAACGTCCACGACTCCCCATTTCCCGTCAAATATAAGCTTGTGTGAGAAACGTCACGCGTTTGGGTCCTGATCCAGTTCTTGACATTGAGCTTACCTCGTCAACAATCTTTTTCTTGTAAGGCTCGGATGCATACTGTATACTCGAGCAACTAGTGTTTTATTTATGGCAGACGTAAATCTAATGGCCTCTTCCCCGGTTGTTTTTGCCGATCATGATCACGTACTAACCTAGTAACTATTAATCTTGTCACATGATCGGCGCTTGGCAGCGTGGGTAATAACCCGACATTGTAATGCTCCTTTTATTTGGTGATCTATCACGGTTGTCTATCTTATTGATCATCAATCATGAACAGTTTCCTGGCAAGAAGCCATAGGAATTCGCCGTGGTTATTCTACGGCTTTGATTATTTACGTCAGTGTTACAGCTTTAATGCGGTTGACAATGTTGAATTTATCGCTCTGATATGTTTTAATGATAGTGAAATATTCCTCAAGACGATCAACCAATGTTCCCTGTAAATTATCTTACGGGTCTGAGCGTTCACACAAAGTCGGTGAGCAACGCTTGAAACAACAGTGAGCAACGGCAATCCCAAGTGCGGCAACTAATTCATTATTAAACATGTTCAAAACTTGACATCACGCTACATTTTGCGGAGTTTCCGGCAATGCAAAATGATTTTTCTCTTTAATAATTCTTTCACAAGATATCCATTTCTTTTTATTTTCTGATATATTTTGTCCCATAATATTAACAATATTAAGATACAGAACTGTACTTAATCACATTTTTGAGTGGAAGTACAATGTTGGCAACAAGATTCACTTGATACAATTGGAAATGATTTGAATGCAACACAAACTTTTTCTTCTTTTTTCCGTGTTTTTTTTCTACTTTTTTAAAAATTCTCATTGTGTTTATTTTTTCCGAGCTGTTACTTTTTTCTTTTTGTTCTCTATTTACTTTTTTCCTACATTTCTTTCTTTTCTTTATTTCTGGCTTTTTTCTACATTTTTCCTTCTTTTTTCTCTTCCTTTTGTTTCTTTTTTCTTAGCTTTTCACTACTTTTTCATTTTGGTATTTTTTCTTTTTTGTTCTATTCCCCCATTCCTTTAAGTCATTTTGTGCATAATTTGAGCACTGAAAAAGCTGAGGTCAATCATGGACAATCCATCGCATCCACTACACAGCATTATCTCCAGACAGAAGAGCAGTTTCAGCGACAGACTGCTGTCACTGTCTTGTACTACGGACAGACTGAAGAGATCTTTTCTTCCTCATGCCATGAGGCTCTTTAACTCCACCCGGCAGAGTAAAGGCCCACATTAAACCACACCACCTACATTGGATATTACCGAATCTTACTGCAATATGTATTCTGTGTAGCACTATTTAGTTACTCTATATAACACGCTACAGTGGGCATTTGCACGTCACACTGGGTATTTGTATATTGTATTCTTTTGGCTTTATTATTGTACTGTTCTCAGCTCAGGGATGCTGCTGGAAATGTGAATTTCCCTTAGGGAATGAATAAAGTATCTATCTAATTTTACATCATATTTGGTCATGTTGGGATGAAAGAGGCAAAAACAACCCGAAGAGCCGTTTAGGACCCGAAAGAGCCGGTTCCTTTTAGTGAACCGAGCCGAAGAAGCCGGTTCTCGACAAACTCCACTAACTTTACTCAACTTCGTTCTCCTTCGACTCGACTTCAAAATACGGCATTTAGGACACAACATCGGGGGAACCCGTGTATTTTTACTTTTATGCACTGCAACTTTGACTTAAGTCGCTTCTTAATGAGTCATTTTGAGCCCTGATTTTTGTGCGCTGGCTAGATTTTCTTGTGCGCTGAGAATGTGCGAGCAGTGCGCAATTGCGCATGCGCGCAGTTTAGAGGGAACACTGATATCAACTATTGAAAATTACACCAATTGGAAGTCTAATGAAAAACAATGACGGTTTCTGATCGTGAAGGACATAAACAGGATCGTAACCTTCGAACATTCAAAGTTCTCCGTAACGTATTTTGTTCTATTTTGGCAGTCTCTCCATATTAGTAGATTTTGCTTATATTACTCGCGTTACTAGTGTTCTAAATGATTTAGACGCTCATGCTAGTGTTCTAGATCACAGGTTTCAAACAGGCGGCTAACGGGTCCGTCTGCGAACATCAGTTAACACTAGGCAAGCCTTTTTCGACCCTGACTCCCACGTGTTTTTTGCTCCCGTCTGTCCCCCGGCTTCGACCCGTTTTGATCCTGATCACGTCTACTCTCCCGTCCCAGCTTTCGCTCTCCTGTCCTGGCTTCTGACCCGTTTTTCCGTTCCCGACACCGCCACCGCTCGCCGCGGAAGATCCACTTACCCCACAGGTGTCAAACAGGTGGCCCGCGGGCCAGATCAGGCCCGCGAAGGGATTGAATCCGGCCCGCGAGACAACAACCAGAGAAGCGCAAGAGAAAAACAAGCTGCAGGTTGAAATATGTCAACTTGATGTTGCCAAAGCCAGGTGCCTCGAACAAAGACACTGTACTTGTATTTATTTCTCTCTCTCTCTCTCTCTCTCTCTCTCTCTCTCTCTCTCTCTCTCTCTCTCTCTGCCTCTCTCTCTGCCTCTCTCTCTGCCTCTCTCTCTGCCTCTCTCTCTGCCTCTCTCTCTCTCTGCCTCTCTCTCTCTCTGCCTCTCTCTCTCTCTGCCTCTCTCTCTCTCTCTCTCTGCCTCTCTCTCTCTCTCTCTGCCTCTCTGCCTCTCTCTGCCTCTCTCTCTCTCTCTGCCTCTCTCTCTCTCTGCCTCTCTCTCTCTCTGCCTCTCTGCCTCTCTCTGGCTCTCTCCCCCCCACCCCTTTTTTCCCCACTCTGTCTCGGTCTCTTTCACTCTGTGTCTCTCTTTTTCTCTGCTTTTGTTTCTCTTTCTCTTTCTCTTTGTCTCTTTCTCTCCCTGTGTCTTTTAACCTCTTTTGCTCTAACTTCCTTTTTACCTTTTCTCTTTTTTCTCTTTCTCACTTCATACCCTTTGCGCTTTCTGTCTCTTTTCTCTCCTTCCGTCTTTCTCTTTCTCTTTGGATTTCTTTCTTCCTCTCCCTTTCTTTTCCCCCTCTCTCACAACTTTTTATCTTTTGTTTCTCACGCTCTCTCCCTTTCTCTCTTTTTCTTTCTTTGTCCTGCCCTCTCTCCTTTTCCCTCCCTCTTTTTCTTATTTCTTTATCTCTCTTTTTCTTTCTCTTTAATCTACTAGTCCGGCCCCCGACAGAATGTTTGTTCTATCGTGTGGCCCCAGAGTTGTGCTAGGAGTTGAGGAAAAACACACAAAAAACGAAAGCTAGCTTCGCTCACCATGATGTAATGACGTTGCATCTCCGACTTCTCACTGGCCAGCTTGTCACATTCCAGCTTCAGGCTGTGGGGGAAACAAGGCAAGCATAGTCAGCAGTGGTCACATCATCCCTCGTCGGCAATGTTCCCTCTAAGCTGCGTGTGTGCGCAATTGCACTCAACCCAGAGCTTTTCCGCGCACAAGAAAATCTAGCTAGCTCACAAAAATCAGGGCTCGAAATTGCTAATTAAGAAGCCAATTAAGTCAAAGTGACAGTGCATGAAGGTAAAAATACACGGGTTCCCCTGACGTGGTGTTCTAAATGCGGTATTTGGAAGTCAAGGTCGAAATAGAACGAAGTTGAGTAAAGTCAGTCGAGTTTTTCGAGAACCGGCTTCTTCAGCTCGGCTCACTAAAGAGAACCGGCTCTTTCGGGTCCCAAACAGGTTGTTTTTGCTTCTTTCATCCCTATATGACCAAATATTATGTAAAATTATGCACAAAATGACTTAATGGAAGGGGGCGAAATGGAACAAAAAGAAAAAAAATACCAAAATGAAAAAGTAGTGAAAAACTGAGAAAAAAAGAAACAAAAGGAAGAGAAAAAAGAAGGAAAAAATTAGAAAAAAGCCAGAAAAAAAGAAAAGAAAGAAACAAAGGAAAAAAAGTAAATAAAGAACAAAAAGAAAAAAGTAACTGCTAGGAAAAAATAAACACAATAAGGTTTTTTTAAAAGGAATTTTAAAAAAAAGTAGAAAAAAACAGGGCAGCACGGCGGCGCAGTGGTTAGCGCGTGTGCGGCACAGTTCTAAGGTCTTGGGAACCTCTTGTGTGGGTTCAAATCCAGCTACCGGACTTCCTGTGCGGAGTTTGTATGTTCTCCCCGTGCTTGCGTGGGTTTCCTCCGGGCACTCTGGTTTCCTACCACATTCCAAAGACATGCATTTCAGGTGGATCGTCACTAGGTGTGAATGAGCGAGCGAGTTGTCTGTCCCTGTGTGCCCTGCGATTGGCTGGCAACCAGTTCAGGGTGTCCCCTGCCCACCGCCCGATGATTGCTGGGATGGGCTCCAGCACCCCCGCGACCCTACTGAGGATAAGCGGTGCAGCTAATGAGATAATCTTGTTGCCAACATTGAACTTCCACTAAAAAAATGTGATTAAATACAGTTGTGTATCGTGCAACCGACTCAATAAGCCCCCAAAAATGTTTTTAGTATTTTGCGACAAAATATATGAGGAAATAAAAAGAAATGGATATCTTGTGAAAGAATTGGAAGAACAAACGACGTTTGTAGGCCGTACAACTTTTGCAATCGTACGTGAGTCAATTCATTCAAAAGAGAAAAATCGTTTTGCATTGCCGGAAACTCAACAAAATGTAACTTGATGTAAAGTTTTGGACATGTTTGATCATGACTTAGTTGCCACACTTGGGATTGCTGTTGCTCAATGTTGTTTCAAGCGTTGGTCACCGACTTTGTGTGAACGCTCAGACCCCTGGAAGATTAGAGGGAACATTGGTCACGGGTCCTTAATCTGCAGGCAAATTTTGAGAATAGTTTGTCATGATTACTGATGCATGACCTAAGTCTGCCGATTGTCTGCTTGTCTCTTTTTAAACCCCCTGTCATCCGTTGTCAGTCCGTCTGCGAACCTCAGCTCCTGCTAGGCAAGCCTTTTCGACCCTGACTTTCTCCTGGCCTGATTCCTGTTTGATTCTTGGCTCCGACCCCTTTTCTGAACCTGACTACGTTTTTGCTACCCCGTCCTGGCCATCGATCTGTTTTTCCACCGCTCTAGACACTGCCTTCGCTCGCCACGGAAATACCACAAATGACGTTTGTAGGCAACCTTTGCAGCAATACATGAGTCAATTCATTCAAAAGTGAAATTTTTCTTTGCATTGCCGGAAACTAATTTGATGTCAAGTTTTGGACATGTTTGATAATGATTTAGTTGCCACACTTGGGATTGCCGTTGCTCACTGTTGTTTCAAGCGTTGCTCACCGACTTTGTGAGAACGCTCAGACCCGTAAGGAAAATGACAGGGAACATTGATCGTCGGCCATCGTTCCCGCCCCCGTCCTGACCTTCGGTATCGTGAACGGAATCCGGTAAGAAACCACCGTGCTAAAACGCCCGCTTTCCGAACCAGAAAACCGGGAAAACTAAATATAGCACAGGCCATTAGCCGTAATCACGTCACGGCAAAAAAAGGAGGACGCGTCAACAAGTCAGCCAGATGGTAAAATGAACACGACAGGGGGGAAAGAAAAATCACCCTGCGTGCGTTTGATTGAAAGAGCCGGTGCAGACACGCCGGGCTGAGAAGGTGTGAGCCCACGTGTGGATAGATGACTCTGGGATGTTGTAAAGATATGCGCCTGGCAGATAGATCTAAGAAATCTTGAAGTGATAACTGATTTGTAATACCAATAAAGTGTGATGATTAAAACTGAAAGAATATATAGATTTACAGTGGAACCTGTTTTCGAACGCCTCTCAGTTCGAACAAATCGGTGTTCGACCAAAAATGTCGAGAAATTCTTGCTTCGCTGTTCGTTCAAAAAAATCGGAGTTCGAACGCCGGTACGCTAGGGTGCGATGCGGAGCGGCGTACGGGTGTTTTAGCCCCTAATTATGCCTCCGAAGAAGGTCGGTGCAAGCGGGACAGGTGAAAAAAGACAAGTTGTCTGTACAACTATTGCCTTACCAGCTCAGTAGCCTAGATGGTAGTGTGCCCGCTTTGAGACTGGGAGGTCGCTGGTTCGCGCCTCGGCCGAGACATACCTAATTGGTATAATGGCGGCGCCCTCTGTTGGCTGCGGCTGCATCGACTCGCTACAACGGGTCAGGTGTATCGACATTTCGTTCTGTGTACATTGTTACAAAGAATGACAATACAAAGGAAATTAGGAAATTAAAGACATAATAGCTAAATATGAAAGAGGTGTACGAATTTCCGATCTTGCTAGGGAATACAGCGTGGCTAAATCTACTATCAGTATGATAGTCAAGAATAAGGAGGCTGTGAAATCGAGTGATGCGGCTAAGGAAGTTAGCGCTATAAGCAGGCAACTGCTGCAAGTTTTGGAAGAGGTTGAAAAACTTTTGATGATTTTTCTCTCCCCACCGTCCACCTGCGCCTTCTGCTGACCACCACAAAGGTAAGAAATCCTATTCATAATCCTTTTTTAAAAATTTTTTTACACGTTCATGTTAGCGTAATCTTTCGTACGGAAGATTACGCTAACGCGAACGTACGATTAGCCTGGGTTAGCTTCATGTTTACGTTCATGGTAAACATTCAGGGTGTTGGAACGGATTAAAACGATTTTACATTACTTTCAATGGGAAAAACGATTTCGGTGATTGAACAAATCGGTTTTCGAACAGGGTTCTGGAACGGATTATAGTCGAGAACCCAGGTTCCACTGGGGGGGTTGGGCGATGCCCCCCCCAAAGCTCCTGGGTTTTAAGCAATTTACTTGTCCAAAACCATGCTTAAATTAATAATGTAACATCTTTAGAAGATTTAAATAACAAAATAATTTGCCCACATACCTGTTTTTTTTTTGTATATACTGCAAGGTCAGTTCAAATGCAGTTCAGACCCTGCAGCTTGTGCAACGATGTGGCCAATTTATGCAATTTTTCTAACGGCCACCAGGGTGCGCCAGAGCAATAAAGGAAAGAGTGAGACAGTCTGATTTGTTTGCTACGCAAGTGAAAAAGTCGGAATTCCGACTATAGTCGGAAAAATCACATCCCTGTTTACAGGCTGGCATTGGCTGAAGCGGCAAAACAAAGCCTGCAATTGGCCGAAAAAGATGAATGCGTATAGCACGTGGTTGACGGCATACAGAAAGCATTTTTTTACTATTCTGTATTTGTAAATATTTTATTCTCCTAGATTTACTAAACTCACGGATATAAGAGGACCACAGCTGCACATTATTATTGAACACAACGACTTCGGTGAGCTACTTTGGCTATATATTTTCCCTGTATCTTGTTTCAGACTGAACTCGATGTTTCTGTGATAAGCGGTGCAGATAATGGATGGAATGGAGTGTCTATTTTTAAATTAAACTCAATACCAAGTGTTTATTGTCATATGCACAGTAAAGTTGCGAGCGAAAATAGAAACTAAGGAATGGTTGGCATTTCTTGAATCAAAAGACTTTAACCTTCCGAATGATGGAACGAGGCATTTGAGTGACATCGTACGGACACCGGATCCGCACGTGTCTACGACACGTATTTGCTTCTTTGCAAGCTTTGGGAATGTTAAGGGGGTCATAAGTTGGACTGAACTATCTGACTGTTTTGTCCACGTTCCCATTGTAGCGCCTTATAATCCGGTGCGCCTTATGTATGTCAAAAATAGGACCAAAAACTATTTTTTCGGGGTGCGCCCTATAACCCGGTGCGCCTTATAGTGCGGAAAATACGCTATTTGATTTATTCCGTTTTCTTCTTTCCTCTAAAGCACACATTTTACCATCAGGTGCTTTGTAGGTTTTTCCTCATGAATTTCCAAAGCTTCTACCTTCACTTCTTGTTTATTCACAATCTCTTCCTTGTTGATTGACATTCTGGGCAATATCATGTTCCCGCTGAGAAGCATCTCATCGACTTCCTGCTTTCAACGTGCGCGATTGTCGGCTTTGTGGTGTGTTGTCATGGCAACCGTCTCCCCCCCACCACCATCCGCTGCCAATGTACTTTGGATCGGCGATGCGCTTTCTGCGATAGGCGCTCATCAGCCAGCGGGCATGCACCGCTGCTTCTCCAAAGACATTTTGATGGAGTTTTATTGCCGATTCTTCCGTTTCTGAATCGCTTGCGCTGTCATCTTTATTTTGATGGATGTAATCCCTGATCTATTTATGCACGGGACTGAAGGAAAGGGGAATTAGGAGGACTGGGAGGAGAAGGGGGAATAAGACAGCGACGGATAGAATTGCTGCTGCTGTACCCAGGGGAGCGCCTGTTGTAAATTTGCCTTTTAAAGGCTTCCGCATATACAGCGTTTCACTACAAAGCTTCCTCTGTGACTGCACTGTTGTAACCCCTCCCCCTACCGAGTCAACAGGCACGAAAAAATGAGGTAACTAACGCGTGAATTATAATCTCCGCATTGGACTGCTCAGATAGGACGCACTGTGTTAAATAGGGTGAAATGACATCTGAGCCCTTTAGTGTTACCTGTGGTGTTCCGCAGGGTTCTGTACTTGGCCCCCTTCTTTTCAGCATTTGCATGCTTCCTTTAGGTATAATATCGGTTTTCATTGCTACGCAGATGACACTCAAGAATATCTTCCAATGGAGGAATCTCCCACACTAAAATGTGGAAATTTGGAAGCCTGCCTCACTGAGATTAAAAAAATGGATGTCACTCAACTTCTTGTTCCTTAACTCTGAAAAGACCGAAATGTTAGTTATTGGTCCATCTAAATGTCGTGACTTGTTCTCAAAAACTGTTCTAAATATTGACAAATGTAATATCACCCAGAGTGACTCGGTCAAAAATTTAGGTGTCATATTTGACCCCGATCTTTCCTTTCAAACACATGTTAAGAATATTACTCGAACAGCTTTTTTCCATCTTCGCACCATGGCTAAAATTCGCCCTATGCTGTCTCAGTCGGATGCGGGTGTTATAATTCATGTTACATCCCGTCTCAATGACTGTAATCCACTACTCTCCGGTCTCCCGAAGTCCAAAATCAAGAGCCTTCAGCTGGTACAAAATGCTGCAGCCAGGCTTTTAACTAAGACAAGAAAGTTGGATCACATGACCCCGATTTTAGCTAACCTGCATTGGCTCCTTGTTTAGCTTAAGATGTGATTTGAAGGTTCTGTTGGTAGTATACAAAATCATGCATGGACTTGCTCCCTCATATCTTCCACATTTAACTTCCCCCTATGTTACGGTCCGGAACCTTTGCTCTAAAAATGCTGGTCTACCGGTGTTCCAAGAGCCAAGAAGAAATCCGCAGAATGTTCTCCATTCGGGACTTAGTTCTGTGGAATGCTCTTCCCCCTGAAATTCGATCTGCAACCTCAGTGGAAATGTTTAAATCTAAGCTTAAAACACACTTCTACTCTATAGCATATGAATAACCTATACTTTTCGTGGACAATATCTCTGTATTATTTGTAATTGCAACATCCTTTGCTGTCTGGTAATCCTGAAAGGGGGATGCCACATATTTTCCTCATCTTGAGGTTTTTCCATTGCCCTCATGTCGGTTTTAGATCAGGGGATGGTGTCATAATATTCTGTAGTTTGCAATTGTCTGTGGTCTGTGCGGCGCTTCAAGACTCCTTGTGATTAAGGGCCAAACAAATAAAGATGACTTGACATGTTTGAGTTTTTCCTTGCCCTCATGTAGGTTTTAGATCAGGGGATGGTGTAATAATAGTCTATAGTTTGCAATAGTCTGTGGTCTGTGCAGACCTTTGAGACTCTTTGTGATTAAGGGCGTCACAAATAAACATGACTTGACTTGATGTTTTTGAGTTTTTCCTTGCCCTCATGTAGGTTGCAGATCAGGGGATGCTGTCTACAAAGTCTGTGGTTTGCAATAATCTGTGGTCTGTGCAGCCCTTTGAGAGTCTTTGTGATTATGGGCCAAACAAATAAACATGACTTGAGTTGACGCTGAGATTCTTGGGTTTTTCCTTGCCCTCGTGTAGGTTTTAGATCAGGGGATGGTGTAATAATAGTCTGTGCTTTGCAATAATCTGTGGTCTGTGCAGCCCTTTGAGACTCCTTGTGATTAAGGGTGTCACAAATAAACATGACTTGACTTGACTTGAAAAAAGACCCAAAGGAAAATAAAATGGCTGAGTATGTTGCAAAGACCTTTAAGAAAAACAAAGGGACCTACATCAAGGTAGAAATACACTCACTCGTCTTTCATCCATCTTCTCTACGGACGATGCAAATGTATCAAAAACAAATACAAAAAAACAGGAAATATGTCAACCTGCACAAAACCAAAGACATCTCGCACCTTTCAGAACTGCCATAAAAGACATCATCTAACAACTCTAGAATTTTACAACAAAATGCGTCGATTAGGAACCAAAAAGGTAGCTTGACTTCAAAAGGAGACGCGTACAAAGGGACAAATCAACGACATCAAATCATCAAAGAGTAAATTTGCTATTGTGGCCTTAATCACATGATACAGATGCCTCAAAGCTGTGCAACTTGCGTCCACATCGTCATGCTTAGGATCAAAAATAAGTACAATGACTTCAAAGAGAGACGCATATAAAAGGACAAATCAATTAGATGACATCATCAAATGACAAATTTGCTTTGGTAGAGTCACGGTTGCCATGGCGCCCAACTGGCCCCGCCCATGTGGCACCAGCTGCAGCTTGTTGACGGATTGGCTCCCTGTCAGTATTTCAACTCTGTCCTGTCAGTCCCCTTTTGTCCTGTCGGTCCATCTGCGAATCTCCGTTTTTACACGGCAAGCCCTTTCTCGCCTGTCCTGTGTTTTTGCTCTTGTTTTTCTCCCGCTACGATCTGTTTGATCTCAACCACGTCTACTCTCCTCTCCTGGTTTTCGACTTTTTCCGTTCCCGACACCGCCATCGCTCGCCACGGAGGTGCCACTTCCGAGTCTGAGCAACCTACTCCCCACGACCAACGATCTTCGGATCGTGTGTGCACTCCTTTCCCTTTTTCTTAATAAAACTGTGAGAAACGTTACGCGAGTGGGTCCTGCCTCTGTTTTGGTCCTGACAGGTAGCTGTAATTATATGATAGCGAAGTATCAAAGCTGTGCACCTTGCACAACTATGGATCAGGGTTACACCTTTTTAATAGCCAAACTGAAGAAATTTTTAAGGAATTTCAAAGCCAATTTTTCAATGGATGCCTTTTAGTACCATTTAAGGAAGAAATCCAGGGTGATAGATAGATAGATAGATATCTAGATAGATAGATGTCTAGATAGATAGATGTCTAGATAGGTGTCTAGATAGATGGATAGAGGTCTAGATAGATAGATGTCTAGAGAGATAGATAGATGTCTAGATAGATAGATGTCTAGAGAGATAGATGGATAGATAGATGTCTAGATAGATAGCATAGATACATTCGATAGATAGAGATAGATGTCTATATTGATGTCTAGATAGGTGTCTAGATAGATAGATAGATGTCTAGATAGATACATGTCTAGATGTCTAGATAGATGTCTAGATAGATGTCTAGATAGATGTCTAGATAGATAGATGTCTAGATAGATGTCTAGATAGATAGAGGTCTAGATAGATATCTAGATGTCTAGATAGATAGATGTCTAGATGTCTAGAGAGATAGAAAGATAGATGTCTAGATAGATAGATGGATAGTTGTCTAGATAGATAAATAGATGTCTAGATAGTTGGATGTCTAGATAGATAGCATAGATACATTCGATAGATATAGATGTCTTGATTGATGTCTAGATAGGTGTCTAGATAGATAGATAGATAGATAGATGTCTAGATAGATACATGTCTAGATGTCTAGATAGATGTCTAGAGAGATAGATAGATAGATAGATATGTTATTCATCCCCTTAGGGAAATTCACACTTCCATCAGTATCCTTGTGTTGAAAAATGAAAATAAAATAAAAGATATAGAATACAAAAATGCCCAATATAACGTTTTGCTGTAGAGTATTTAAATAGTGCTACGTAAAATACACACTGAAATAAAAAGAGGGTAATATGCAAATGTGGGGGTGGGCTTTAATGTGGGCTTTTACTCCCCCGGGTGGAGTTAAAGAGCCTCATGGCATGAGGAAGAAATGATCTCCTCAAGCATTTTCAAGGATTTCAAATCATGGTTCTTCACGAATACATTATGCTAGGGCCGTCAATTCTTCTCACCTGTGGTATTGTGCTTGGAGGAACTGGAACTCGTCCTTGATCCTGTCACAGGAGTCGGATGTTGTGAATTTCAGCTGCTGCGATGAAGCCTGCAAAGGGAGGAAAAACGGAATCATCTGGCTGGAGTGGAGAAAATAATTACAGACAGGAACGCGGGAATTGAGCGGAATTTAATAGAAGGTCTCAGGCCAGTGATCAGCAAAATAAATTGCGAGCCGGTGTGGAGCACATGCAAACACAGATTGTTTTTTAATGTTCCCGTCTAACCTGCAATGACTCATGGATAAAAACATTGCAGAAATTGCTAGTAAGAGAATTACGAGATACCTTCATTTTTGTGTGATTTTCAATCGGTTCAGAACTCATTTGGATTAGACATGGCATCTCACCGAAAGTTTGCTGGCCTACAATCTGTGAATCTGTCCGTCAAGAACCAGAAACGGACACAGGACCCACTTGCGTTTGTTTTATCTAGAAGGAGGACAAGGCTGGGACCCACGATCCGGTGATCGTCGGTCACGGGTAGCAGATCGCTCGAGCGAAGGGGAGAACAGATCGATGGCCGGGACGGTGGAGCAAAAACGTAATCGAGTTCAGAAAAGGGGTCGGAGCCGGTAATCAAACAAGAATCAGGACAGGAGAAATTTGGGGTCGAAAAGGCTTGCCTAGCAGGAGCTGAGGTTCGCAGACGGACTGACAACGGGTGACAGGAAGACGGGGGTTTACAAAGAGATAAGCAGCCAATCAGCGTCCGAGGCATGACAGACATCATGACAGTCAATGCTAGGTAGAATGCATGTTTGATGCTGACGATTGCTCTTTTAGTCTGATTTCCTTGCTTTGTAAGCAATATAGTAGAGCTGGACAATGTATACAAGTATTTGATTAAGCACACATTTTACCATCAGGTGCTTTGTAGGTTTGCCCTCATGAATTTCCAAAGCTTCTACCTTCACTTCTTGTTTATTCACAATATCTTCCGTTTTTGGCAGTCACCGCCTGGATTCAGAGCACATTTTTAACTATGCACTGGTGGGGTTGACTCAGCCACTAGCATTATTGTCTAGTTGCAGAAGCTAGCATGAGGCGATATGGAACGCAAATATATAAAGACAATGCCCATGGATCTGTGGGATTTGTCATCAAACTGTTCTAATTTTAAAAGGGAAAAAAATCAAACCTGGTTGGTTGATCGTTATTAAATGAAATTAATTATACATCACGACTATGACAGTGTCTGAAACTCATGAGTAAAAGTTAGCGGACAGCAGGGCAGACGACTCTGAAAAGTTGCCTGCCCCATTTCAGGAATCCAGCACCACTCAGGAATCCAGCACCACTCATCATAAAAGGAGACTGTGTAGAGAGAGTCCACTCGTTCAAATTCCTGGGCGTGCACATCTCCGACGACCTCTCCTGGTCTGCAAACACCAGAGCGGTGGTAGGGAAGGCCCAGCAGCGACTGCACTTCCTGAGATTGCTCAGGAAAAATAACCTAAAACAGCAGCTGCAGGTGTCCTTCTACAAAGCCACAGTGGAGAGCATCCTAACATACTGCATCACGGTGTCGTATGCTTGGTGCACAGCAGCAGACAGGAAAAAGCTCCAGAGGATCATCAAAACAGCCCAGAGAATCGTCGGCTGCTCTCTGCCCAGTCTGGAGGACATTGCCTGCTCTCGCTACCTCAGCAGAGCAGAAAACATCATCAAGGATTTTTCTCACCCCGGCCACCATCTCTTCGACCTGCTGCCTTCCGGCAAGCGCTACAGGTCACACAAAGCAAAAACGAACAGACTCAGAGACAGTTTCTTCCCCACAGCCATTACCACCCTAAACAGACACCGCACAAAAAACTGAAAACTGTTGCAAAAAAACTACCTCACACGTATGTAAAATGGTACTCACGTACATGCTGTCTGCACTATGTTTGTTCACTGCTCAAACAGACACCGCACAAAAAAAAACAACTTAAAACTCGTGCCAACACTACCTCATACGAATATAATGTTACTCATGTCTTGTTCTTGCACATGTCGACTGCACTACGTTTAATGCTCAAATTGCACAATGTCTGACCATTTCCTGTTTCATTTTTGCACTATGATGACTTTGCACCAAATGCAATATTGCACAACCGTTACGATACCAACGTTATCACGACAACCCTGTATGTAACATCCCACATGCCGACATTTCTTGTGTAAATACCATGTAAATTATAACTATAGCCTTATCCCCCTTGTCTTATAACATTATCTTCTCTGTTCCTTTATCTTCTTGCTCATACCTCACTATGAATGTGTAAAACTGGACTGTCATGCCCAATTTCGTTGTCACAATATGTTAGCCCATTTGTAACAATGACAATAAAGGTATATTCTATTCTATTCTATTCATTTTTCACAACTTGAAACGCAATAAGACGACTCATCGCAAAAAAACGCACTGTTGGAAAGTAATAAGGATTGATCATCAGAATATATAACAGAACAACACTTTAAACATTTATTTTATAATAAATCTACGTAAAACATTCATTGCATGTATAGGACATTGCTGTTTTCCATCTGCCATCAGTATACACCTGTCTTGACTCATCTTCATTCATGCAATGTTTGCTACAAATCACGTGAACTCCTCTTTCCACAATGCTTTTAATGTACGTTTACGTTTTGTAGCGTCATCAATTTTGTTAGCTTCTTTTGAATCTTTCCTCTGGGGCTGAGGTTTTGGCTAGATTCCAAACCACTTCAGTTATTCGATGCAGCCTTCTGATTGGCTGCCGAGTATGCAAATTGCCAAACGAACCGAAAATCCGAACTTTCCAAACCGAACCAAGATTTTGAAATTGTAATAAAGCAAACGTTTAAGAAAAATCTTTCATTTTTCTTCTTTTTTTTTTTTTCCTTGAAAAAGTTGTCGACCAGATGACCCGATCAAAGAGATCAAAGCCAGGAGAGAAGGCTTACCACGTGTTGTGAGTCATCATTTGATTCATATTTAGTTTCTTTTGTCTTTTATTAGCATATTTGCTATTGGAGTAATCCAAAAGTAATTGAAAGTAATCCAGTTTAAGTAACCCTACCCAACCCCGACTATTTCATGAAACTGTGAAAATATATAACTTTTGCTTTTTTCATATATTCCTTCTCATAAATTATATTTCACTTATTTTCCATGTACTAACCTTTTTCATTGCATTTTTATTATGACTTAAGCCAGTTTTTAAGCACTATGTTGTATTTTTTTGCCTATTTATCCTCAGGGTTGGGTAGGGTTACTTTAACTGGATTACTTTTAATTACTTTTGGATTACTCCAATACCAAATATGTACCGGAGATCAAAGAGATCAAAGCCAGGAGAGAAGGCTTACCACGTGTTGTGAGTCATCATTTTATTCATATTGAGTTTCTTTTGTCTTTTATTAGCATAGTTGCTATTGGAGTAATCCAAAAGTAATTGAAAGTAATCCAGTAAAAGTAACTCTACCCAACCCTGTGTACTAGCTGTCCAAAGTAGTTTGTCAGAGCCTCAAACGGCAACCAAGAACAAGAACTCTTTCATCACGCATTACTTTAACTGGATTACTTTCAATTACTTTTGGATTACTCCAATACAAAATATGTACCGGAGATCAAAGAGAAAAAAGCCAGAAGAGAAAGCTTACCACGTGTTGAGAGTCATCATTTTATTCATATACAGTTTCTTTTGTCTTTTATTAGCATAGTTGCTATTGGAGTAATCCAAAAGTAATTGAAAGTAATCCAGTAAAAGTAACTCTACACAACCCTGTGTACTAGCTGTCCAAGGTAGTTTGTCAGAGCCTCAAACGGCAACCAAGAAGAACTCTTTCATCACGCTTGACTGAGGGGGTTTGTTGTCATTGTAAATCTGACCACATTTATACGCGACCTGCTTGTGTAAACCCGACTAAGAGCAAAATCCATTATTTCTCAGTAGTGCGCGTAATGGCTCACATGGGAGAAGGTGGCATTTCCCACTGAATCGGGCACGCCGCTATTAAGAATGACTTCTCTGCCCCCTTTCGAAAATCGGGCCCCGAAGCATTCAAAGGAGCGTGGCCGGGGAACATGAACACAATGGACTGAACTGCAGGCGATACAAACAAACCCTGCTGCCTCAAAAGCTAAATGAAATCAAATTGTTAATAGCATACCTGGCGCGCTCCAGGGCTCCATGCCCTTACAAACTGTCACATTTTCCCTTATAAAATACAAAATAATCTTACACTATATTTTTTTCTTCAAACGTGTTTATTTATGTCGTTTAACATATTGTACATGTGTTTTGTTCAGGGTTGGGTAGGGTTACTTTAACTTGATTACCGTATTTTCCGCACTACAAGGCGCACCGGGTTATAGGGTGCACCCCGAAAAAATTGTTTTTGGTCCTATTTTTGACATACATAAGACGCACCGGATTATAAGGCGCTACAATGGGAATGTCGACAAAACAGTCAGATAGTTCAGTCCAACTTCTTACCCCCTTAACATTCCCAAAGCTTGCAAAGACGCAAATACGTGTCGAGAACACGTGCGGATGCGGTGTCTGTACGATGTCACTCAAATGCATCGTTCCATCATTCGGAAGGTTAAAGTCTTGGGATTCAAGAAATGCCAACCATTCCTTAGTTTCGATTTTCGCTCGCAACTTTACTGTGCATATGACAATAAACACTTGGAATTGAGTTGAATTTAAAAATAGACACTCCATTCCATCCATTATCTGCACCGCTTATCACAGAAACATCGAGTTCAGTCTGAAACCAGATACAGGGATAATATATAGCCGGAGTAGCTCACCGAAGTCCTTGTGTTCATAATAATGTGCAGCCAATGTCCTCTTATATCCGTGAGTTTAGTAAATCCAGGAGAATAAAATATTTACAAATACAAAATAGTAAAAAAATGCTTTCTGTATGCCGTCAGCCACGTGCTATACGCATTCATCTTTTTCGGCCAATTGCAGGCTTTGTTTTGCCGTTTAAGCCAATGCCAGCCTGTAAATGATAAAAAGGATCCGCCCCTTGACCTCCGAATAACTTTAGCCAATAGTGATCGATTCAAATGATGATTGACACATTGGTTAGCCAATGAAACGCCGGTAAATAAATCCCAGCATACACCGCGGACGACTTGGCGTTCGGGGGAAAATCGAGTCGGCGGCTGCAAGTTAGTTGGAAAACTTAATGTTGATCCATATATAAGGCGCACTGTATTATAAGGCGCATGGTCAGCTTTCGAAAAAAATAAAGGCTTTTAGGTGCGCCTTATAGTGCGGAAAATACGGTACTTTCAATTTTGAGAAACGCTCTCTGTTGTTTTGAGGAACCGCAGACATCGGGACGCTCGTCTCTGAGATTGTGAAGCTCACGTTAAGCTTCGTTGGCACGCCCATGGGAGGAGCCGGCACACCATCTTGCGGAAAGACGTGGGCCTAGAGGAGAAGCTAGAGAACTTCGGAAAAAGGCTTCTCAGAGACTCCGACGACACTAATTCTGTCGTATTCGACGGAGTTCACTTAGTTCAATTGCTGATAAAATAAAATCTGACCCTGTGTGAAAATGTCGGCTTTTCTAGTTAATCTTTCCCATCAACAAACGAGCGCCAATAAATTGTTGGGTGAATGTAGATTGTTTGGTTAATGGAGTCAGATTCGAACAATTTGGTAAACGGTACATTTTAATATTTAATTCCCAACATTCTGTACTTGTATTTATCTCTCTCTCTCTCTCTCTCTCTCTCTCTCTCATTTTTCTCTCTCTCTCTCTTTCCCCCTATGTCCCCTTTTCTGTTCTCTCCCTCATTTCTCTCTCTCTCTCTGTCCCCTTTTCTGTTCTCTCTTTCTTTCTCATTTATCTCTCTCTCTCCCTCTTTCCCCCTGCGTCCCCTTTTCTGTTCTGTCTCTCCCTCATTTCTCTCTCTCTCTCTTTCTCTTCCTTTGTTGCTCTATGTCTCTATCTCTCTCTGTGTCTTATTAACTTCTTTTGCTCTAACTTCCTTTTTTCCTTTCTCGATCTCTCTTCCTACCCTTCGTGCTTTCTTTTCTCTCTTCTCTCCTTCTGTCTTTCTATTTCTCTTTGGATTTCTTTCCCCCTCTCTCATGACTTCTCTTTTTATCTCTTTTGTGTCTCACGCTCTCTCTCTCTTTCTCTTTCTTTGTCCTGCCCTCTCTCCTTTTCCCTCCCTCTTTCTCTTATTTCTTTCTCTTTAATCTACTAGTCCGGCCCCCGACAGAATGTTTGTTCAATCGTGTTCAAATGAGTGACACCCCTGGTCTACGCCAACATAGTCAAACAAAAAAATCTACCCGAAACATAATACCGTAAGGAAAGATAAGCCGAGGCATTCTATCCGACAATATATTACATTGGAATCCTAACTTGCGGCGTTGCGCTGTCAAGGATAAGCTAGCGTTACATAAAGAAATAGTTCTCCACCTACACACACACCAACACACAAAAAATCTAACTGTTGCTGGGAGACTGCTAGGCAGTGTTCCCTCTAAGCTGCGCGCGTGCCCAATCGCGCACATTCTCTGCGCACAAGAAAATCTAGCCAGCGCACAAAAATCAGGGCTCAAAATGACTCATTGAGAAGTGAATTAAGTAAGAGTTACAGTGCACGAAGGTAAAAATACACGGGTTCCCCTGACGCTGTGTTCTAAATGCGGTATTTTAAAGTCGAGTCGAAGTAGAAGAAAGTTGAGTAAAGTTAGTAGAGTTTGTCGAGAACCGGCTTCTTCGGCTCGGCTCACTAAAATTAAAAAACGTATTAAGTCAAAGTGACAGTGCATGAAGGTAAAAATACACGGGTTCCCCTGACGCTGTGTTCTAAATGCGGTATTTTGAAGTCGAGTCAAAGTAGAACAAAGTTGAGTAAAGTTAGTAGCGTTTGTCGAGAACCGGCTTCTTCGGCTCGGCTCACTAAAATTAAGAAACGAATTAAGTCAAAGTTACAGTGCACGAAGGTAAAAATACACGGGTTCCCCTGACGCTGTGTTCTAAATGCGGTATTTTGAAGTCGAAGTAGAACAAAGTTGAGTAAAGTTAGTAGCGTTTGTCGAGAACCGGCTTCTTCGGCTCGGCTCACTAAAATTAAGAAACGAATTAAGTCAAAGTTACAGTGCACGAAGGTAAAAATACACGGGTTTCCCCTGACGCTGTGTTCTAAATGCGGTATTTTGAAGTCGAGTCGAAGTAGAACAAAGTTGAGTAAAGTTAGTAGCGTTTGTCGAGAACCGGCTTCTTCGGCTCGGCTCACTAAAATTAAGAAACGAATTAAGTCAAAGTTACAGTGCATGAAGGTAAAAATACACGGGTTCCCCTGACGTTGTGTCCTAAATGCGGTATTTTGAAGTCGAGTCGAAGTAGAACCAAGTTGAGTAAAGTTAGTAGAGTTTTTCGTGAACCGGCTTCTTTGGCTCGGCTCACTAAAAGGAATCGGCTCCTTCGGGTCCTAAACGGCTCTTCGGGTTGTTTTTGCTTCTTTCATCCCAACATGACCAAATATTATGTAAAATTATGCACAAAATGACTTAAAGGAATGGGGGAATCGAACAAAAATGAAAAAAAATACCAAAATGAAAAAGTAGTGAAAAGCTGAGAAAAAAAAAGAAGGAAAGATTCCGAAAGAAAGCCAGAAAAAAAGGACAGAAAGTAACAAAGGAAAAAAGTAAATATGGAACAAAAAGAAAAAAGTAACAGCTCGGAAAAAATAAACACAATGAGATTTTTTTTAAAGGAATTTTTAAAAAAAAGTAGAAAAAAAACAGAAAAAATAAGAAAAAGTTGTGTTGCATTCAAATGATTTCTAATGATATCAAGTGAATCTTGTTGCCAACATTGTACTCCCACTAAAAAATGAGATTAAATACAGTTCTGTATCGTGCAACCGACTCAATAAGCCCCCAAAAATGTTAATATTATGCGACAAAAGATACCAGGAAAAAAAAATGAAAATCTTGTGAAAGAATTGTAAAAACAAATGACGTTTGTCGGCCGTACAACCTTTGCAATAGTACACGAGTCAATTCATTCAAAAGAGAAAAATTATTTTGCATTGCCGGAAACTCGGCAAAATGTAACGTGATGTAAATTTTGGACATGTTTGATAAATAATGACTCAGTTGCCACACTTGGGATTGCCGTTGCTCACTGTTGTTTCAAGCGTTGCTCACCGACTGTGTGAACGCTCAGACCCCTAAGGAAAATGACAGGGAACATTGCTGCTAGGCCAAATAAGCTTTTTCTATTATCTCTGTGGTCCGTACTGGCGAGGAACAAACTCATCAAACAGCAGCGCGGCTATTTGGTTCTGTGCCACGTCGAGCATGTGTCAACACAAGGCACTTAGCTGCAGGCGTCCTCGCACATCACGCTGCGATAACTGCTCCCTGCACCGCTTGGTTTTTGCATACCGTCTGCGCGCTAGCGTGATGTGTGCTAGCATACAGGTTGGCCCCTGCGGCCCAGAGTGGCTGCCCCAGATCTGGTTTCCTCCCGGTGTAGAACAGTTTGTGCAACCGTTTTAAACACCGGGTCTTTTGTGTGTGTATGTTTACAGTCAACAGCCCCAGGTAGACCTTGGAGCTGCGCGCGAATGTTGGAAGGTACACAATACGGAGTATAATAAGACTGCCTGGGCAGGCATGAGGACATTTCAGATTACTAGTGAAGGATTTTATACATTTGACTATAAAGGATTTTATACGATTGAATATAAGTTACATTTATTGAGTGCAATGAAGATTTTCACCGAGTCAAGTCAAATTCATTTATATAGCCCTTAATCACAAAAATGTCTCAAAGGACTGCAGAGGATTACAATGACACAATGACCTGATCTTAAACCAACATGCGGGCAAGGAACAACTCAAAATCTCAGTGTGAGAAAAAAGAGAAACCTTGAGAAGGGACCTCACAAGTGGTATCCCCCTTTGAGGATGACCAGAGTATTACATTTAGCATTACAGTACACAAACATAGTAAACACTAGGTAACATGTAGGCTTTAATTCAATGACAGGTCACGCCGTTCCGAATGCGGAATATTTTGTCTAGTTCTGTTGATAACAGGACTCTGACGGAGGACGGCAGGCATTGTTCGGAGAAACGCTCTCCGCTGTTTTGAGTTTTCCAGACATCGCGGCGTGGTGGTGGAGCTCACGTTGGGCTTCATTGGCACGCCCATGGGAGGAGCCGGCTCACCATCTTGCGGAAAGACGTGAGCCGAGAAAAAAAAAGCTAGAGGACTTAAAGGAAGGCCACAAAGAAACTCCAACGACACTAATTCGACTAATTCAGCCATTTTCGATGGAGTACACTTACTCGATTGGCATAATTGCGTAAACAGGGTGCGGACCAATCAGCCAGAGGCTTGGTCATGGGGCGTAAACATTCCATCAGCATGAACTATAACAGGGGAGCCCCCGGAGTCTCGTCGCTCTGTCTCCTGCACACGATTGTTATTGGGCCAGACAGAGACCCGATTTGTTAAACTATGTGATTCGACTAAATACATTAATATGTGGACTCCGTGCTCCAACTGTAAGGGTTTGGGACACAAAAACGTGAAGGTTCTTGGAGTCAGATTACAGTTTAGGAAGTGTTGTATCCTTGCAATAGTTAGTCATCACCATACAGTCATAGATAGCAGTGAAAGCTACTATGCTACACCGCGCCGCCGGCCCAAACAAGGAGTTCCACGGGAGCCCAACAGCAGATGGACGTGAATAAAATACTGCCGTAATTCAGGGACGGGTGCCATCTGCCGTGACCGAAAAGGTGTCTGCATGCTGCGGGAGCCAAAAATGCGACAACGAGCGCGGTTGGCGAGCTTGCGCGGTGAATTGCATGGATGCCAACATCCAGTGGTTGGTGTGGTGAGGATACACAGTGTTGGGTTAGGGGAAGTGTTCCTCGCACATTCTCTGCGCACAAGAAAATCTAGCCAGCGCACAAAAATCAGGGCTCAAAATTACTAATTAAGAAGCGAATTAAGTCAAAGTGACAGTGCATGAAGGTCAAAATACACGGGTTCCCCCGACGCTGTGTTCTAAATGCGGTATTTTAAAGTCGAGTCGAAGTAGAAGAAAGTTGAGTAAAGTTAGTAGAGTTTGTCGAGAACCGGCTTCTTTGGCTCGGCTCACTAAAAGGAACCGGCTCTTTCGGGTCCTAAGCGGCTTTTCAGGTTGTTTTTGCTTCTTTCATCCCAACATGACCAATTATTATGTAAAATTATGCACAAAATGACTTATAAGAAGGGGGGAATAGAACATAAAAGAAAAAAATACCAAAATGAAAAAGTAGTGAAAAGCTGAGAAAAAAAAGAAACAAAAGAAAGAGGAAAAAAGAAGGAAAAATTCTGAAAAAAAGCCAGAAAAAAAAAAGAAATGTAGGAAAAAAGTAAATAGAGAACAAAAAGAAAAAATGTAACAGCTCGGAAAAAATAAACACAATGAGATTTTTTTCAAAAGAATTTTAAAAAAGTAGAAAAAAAACACGGAAAAAAGAAGAAAAAGTTTGTGTTGCATTCAAATAATTTCCAATGATATCAAGTCACTCTTTTAGCCAACATTGTACTTCCACTCAAAAATGTGATTAAGTACAGTTCTGTATCTTACAACCGACTCAATAAGCCCCCCAAAATGTTAGTATTATGCGACAAAAGATACCAGGAAAAAAAAATGAAAATCTTGTGAAAGAATTGTAAGAACAAACGATGTTTGTAGGCCGTACAATCTTTGCAATCGTACATGAGTCAATTCATTCAAAAGAGAAAAATAATTTTGCATTGCCGGAAACTCAGCAAAATGTAACTTGATGCCAAGTTTTGGCCATGTTCGATAATGACTTAGTTGCCGCACTTGGGATTGCCGTTGCTCACTGTTGTTTCAAGCGTTGCTCACCGACTTTGTGTGAACGCTCAGACCCCTAAGGAAAATGACAGGGAACATTGGTTAGGGGGGGGGAGTTTGGTTGTGAGCTTGTGTGTGAGGCAAAGAATATTCATTGCCGAGAGTCACACAGCCCACACAACCTCTTCCTCGCATGCTCAATTAGCATAGCGCGCACGAGCTAGCACGCACACACATGCGGCACTTTAAATGTAGGACAACCTCTAATTCGATGCTGCCCCGCTCCTTTGAGACGTAATTAAAGCATTAAAAAGCTTTGTGCGCCGGCGAGGCAATTGAGACAGTCTTCGGCGAATAAATGGGATTCGTCGTTTCAGGAAATGACTAGCCCGCCTTCTTTTCCGTAGCACCTGAACCCCAGTACAACCCCAACAAGAGGCAAGCGCACACATCCCCCTACCCCAGGGGTGTCAAACTCATTTTAACTCGAGGGCCACACGATAGAACAAACATTCTGTCGGGGGCCGGAATGGTAAATTAAAGAGAAAGGAAAAGAGAGATAAAGAAAGAGAGAGTGGGAGCGAGCCTGAGAAACAAAAGAGATAAAAAGAGAAGTCGTGAGAGAGGGGGGAAAACGGGAGAGGAAGAAAGAAATCCAAAGCGAAATAGAAAGACAGAAAGAGGGAGAAAAGAGAAAAGAAAGCGCGAAGGGTAGGAAGAGAGAAAGAGAAAAGAGATAAAGAAATAAGAGAAAGAGGGAGGGGAAAGGAGAGAGGGCGGGACAAAGAAAGAAAAAGAGAGAAAGGAAGAGAGCGTGAGTAACAAATGATAAAAAGTCATGAGAGAGGGGGAAAAGAAAGAGAGAGGAAAAAAGAAATCCAAAGAGTAATAGAAAGACAGAAGGAGAGAAAAGAGAAAAGAAAGCGCGAAAGGTAGGAAGAGAGAAAGAGAAGAGAGAGAAAAGGAAAAAGGAAGTTAGAGCAAAAGAAGTTAAAAAGACACAGATAGAGAAAGAGACAAAGAACAACAAAGGAGGAGAAAAAGAGAGACACAGAGAGTGAAAGAGACAGAGATAGAGAGTAAGAGAAAAAGGAAGGAAGGAAGAGAAAGAAAGAGAAACAAAAGATAAAAAGTCATGAGAGAGGGGGAAAAGAAAGGGAGAGGAAGAAAGAAATCCAAAGAGTAATAGAAAGACAGAAGGAGAGAAAAGAGAAAAGAAAGCGCGAAGGGTATGAAGAAAGAAAGAGAAAAGAGAGAAAAGAAAAAAAGGAAGTTAGAGCAAAGGAGGTTAAAAGACACAGAGAGAAAAAGAGACAAAGAGCAACAAAGGAAGAGAAAAAGAGAGACACAGAGAGGAAGAGAGTAAGAGAAAAAGGAAGGTAGGAAGAGAAAGAAAGAGAGAAAAAGAAACAAAAGATAAAAAGTCATGAGAGAGGGGGAAAAGAAAAGGAGAGGAAAAGAGAAAAGAAAGCGCAAAGGGTATGAAGAGAGAATGAGAGAAAAGGAAAAAAAGGAAGTTAGAGCAAAAGAGGTTAAAAGACACAGAGAAAGAAAGAGACAAAGAGCAACAAAGGAAGAGAAAAAGAGAGACACAGAGAGTGAAAGAGACAGACAGAGTGGGAGAAAAGGGGTGGAATGGAAAGAAAAAAAGAGAGAGAGAGAGAGAAATAAATAAAAGTACAGTGTCTTTGTTGGAGGCACCTGGCTTCGGCAACATCAAGTTGACCTATTTCAACCTGCAGCTTGTTTTTCTCTTTCGCTTCTCTGAGCGTTGTCTGGCGGGCACCTGTGCCCTAGCCCATTTCCTCGTCTTTTCCACCCTGCATCCGTGTGAAATCGACTGCAAAACCTTGCTTTTACACCACTGAGCAGTTGACAAAAGAGAATGGAAGGAGATTAAGGCGCACACAAACAAGAGCAGCAGCAGGATACATTGGAAAACATCCTCCTCCGTATAAATCCCGCCTAGGGGTGGTCGGGAGTGTGCGGATCGAATTTCCCGGAGCACTGCCCGGCTGTTTACGTCTCCGTCGGTGTGTGGGTGTGTGTGTGCGTGTTTCTCGGGGACAGGGTTGGAATCCTAAGCCCCGGCTAATGACTGGATGTTATCTCGCTCCTACTCTTTAAAAGGACTGCAGAAAATCTCGGCGGAGTGACCCATACGGTGTTCATTTTACCTGTGAAAAGTGATGGGTCCCGGGGACTCGCAGGCTCAAAAATCTATGGGTCCCGACCAATGTTCCCTGTCATTTTCCTTACGGCAGGGGTGTCAAACTCATTTGAACTCGGGGGCCACACGATAGAACAAACATTGTGTGGGGGGCCGGGCTAGTAGATTCAAGAGAAAGAAAAAGAGAGATAAAGAAATAAGAGAAAGAGGGAGGGAAAAGGAGAGAGGGCGGGACAAAGAAAGAGAGAGAGGGAGAGACCGAGAGAAACAATAAAAAAAAAAGTCGTGAGAGAGGGGGAAAGAAAGGGAGCGGAAGAAAAAAATCCAAAGAGAAATAGAAAGACAGAAGGAGAGAAAAGAGAAAAGAAAGCGCAATGGGTAGGAAGAAAGAGGAAAGAGAAAAAAAAAAGGAAGTTAGAGCGAAAAAAGTTAAAAAGACACAGAGAGAGAAAGAGACAAAGAGCAACAAAGGAGGAGAAAAAGAGAGTGAAAGAGATAGAGAGTGGGAGAAAATGGGTTGAAAAGAGGGAGAGAGAGAGACAGAAATAAAAATAAAAACAAGTACAGCGTCTTTGCAAGAGGCACCTGGTTTTGGCAACATTAAGTTGCCATATTTCAACCTGCAGCTCGTTTTTCTCTTGCGCTTCTCTGAGTGTTGTCTCGCGGGCCGGATTCAATCCCTTAGCGGGCCTGATCTGGCCCGTGGGCCGCCTGTTTGACACCTGTGCCTTACGGGGTCTGAGCGTTCACACAAAGTCGGTGAGCAACCCTTGAAACAACAGTGAGCAATGGCAATCCCAAGTGTGGCAACTAAATCATTATCAAAAGTCCAAAATTTTACATCAAGTTACATTTTGATGAGTTTCCGGCAATACAAAATTATTTTTCACTTTTGAATGAATTGACTCGTGTATTATTGCAAAGGTTGTACGGCCTACAAACGTCGTTTGTTCTTACAATTCTTTCACAAGATATCCATTTCTTTTTATTTCCTGATATATTTTGTCGCATAATATTAACATTTTGGGGGGCTTATTGAGTCGTTTGTAAGATACAGAACTCTACTTAATCACATTTTTGAGTGGAAGTACAATGTTGGCAACAAGAGTCACTTGATATCATTGGAAATGATTTGAATGCAACACAAACTTTTTCTACTTTTTTTTTAAATTCCTTTAAAAAAAATCTCATTGTGTTTATTTTTTCCGCACTGTTTCTTTTTTCTTTCTGTTCTCTATTTACTTTTTTTCTTATATTTCTTTCTGGCTTTTTTCTAAAATTTTTCCTTTTTTTTTTCTTCCTTTTGTTTTTTTTTTCTCAGCTTTTCACTACTTTTTCATTTTGGTATTTTTTTCGTTTTTGTTCTATTCCCCCTTTCCTTTAAGTCATTTTGTGCATAATTTTACATCATATTTGGTCATGTTGGGATAAAAGAAGCAAAAAAAAACCTGAAGAGGCGTTTAGGACCGAAGGAGCAGATTCCTTTTAGTGAGCCGAGCCAAAGAAGCCGCTTCTCGACAAACTCTACTAACTTTACTCAACTTTCTTCTACTTCGACTCGACTTTAAAATACCGCATTTAGACACAGCGTCAGGGGAACCGGTGTATTTTTCACGTTTTTTTTCTACTTTTTTTAAAATTCCTTTTGAAAAAATCTCATTGTGTTTATTTTTTCCAAGCTGTTACTTTTTTTCTTTTTGTTCTTTATTTACTTTTTTGCCTTTGTTTGTTTCTTTGATTTTTTTTCTCGCTTTTTTCTCTTTTTCTCTTTCGGCAGTAGCTCAGAAGGTAGAGCGCTCGTCTTGGGATCAAGGGCTCCCAGTTCGAATCCCGGCTCGTCCGTGTTACATGTCGAAGTCTCCTTGGGTAAGACACTGAAACCCTAATAGCCCCAATAAGCAGGTTAGCGCCTTACATGGCTGCAAGGCCGCTATTGGGAAATGTGGAGCACATTGTAAAGCGCTTTGGGAAGTCAATGACTTGAAAAGCGCTATATAAATGCAGATCATTTCATTTTCATTTCATTTCTTTTGTTTCTTTTTTTCTCAGCTCTTCACTACTTTTTCATTTTGGTACTTTTTTCTTTTTTTGTTCTATTCCCCCCTTCCTTTAAGTCATTTTGTGCATAATTTTACATAATATTTGGTCAAATATGGACGAAAGATGCAAAAACAACCTGAAGAGCCGTTTAGTACCCGAAAGAATCGGTTCCTTTTAGTGAGCCGAGCCCAAGAAGCCGGTTCTCGAAAAATTCTATGGACTTTAACTTTTCAACTTCGTTCGACATTGACTTCAAAATACCGCATTTAGAAAACAGTGTCAGGGGAACCCGTGTATTTTGACCTTCATGCACTGTAACTTTGACTTAATTCGCTTAATTAGCAATTTCGAGCCCTGACTTTTGTGCACTGGCTAGATTTTCTTGTGCGCTGAGAATGTGCAGGCAGTGCGCGATTGCGCACGCGCGCAGCTTAGAGGGAACATTGGTCCCCAAAATTTAGTGTTATCGAGGGTGAAATTGTATATAGGCGGCAAACATGTAATATAAATCTATATATTCATTCAGTTTTAATGATCACAGTTCATTGGTAATACAAAGCAAGTTATCACTTCAGATGTTTCAGTTCATATATTCTTCGTGGTTTGCTGTCCCGCCACAGTTGTAATGCCTTCTCAAGGTCCAATCCATTATCATCCTCCTCATAGCGTCACTAGGAATATAATTTAGTCCATTTTGACAGAAAAGTCCTTTTCTTGCTAAGAGTATTCTTTTATTTTCGTTTGTCGAATCGTTCGCTTCAACGCACGTGTTTTCCTTGCCTTCGCGATCCTCTGAAGAATTTCTTCACCGTTTTTTCGTGTCGGAATTATTACCGATGTTATCACTTTCGGTATTATGTTTCGACTTATTACTGACACTGAAGAAATTACCAATTTTGTGTTGATTTTTACCTAATACAGTTTTTTTGGAGGCATACTTAACCTTAACTCGACATCAAGCACCACAACAATGAGGTAATCTCGAAGCAACGAGATCTCGTTTGCCGAGATCGGCGCGAGACCAAAACAACAATGGCGGATCTACCTGACGAGTGCGGTAAATCCTTGTTTAAAAAAAAATGTATTCGGGTAAAAATGACAATTTTGTGTCAAAAAAGTTGCTTCCCGGGGACGCACGTTGATTTGAGACTATGCGTCCCCAGCAAAAATGATGCGTCTAGGACGCAGGGACGCGGGCAAACCAGAACACTGCTAATAGTTGGCCGTGTTGTGTTTGTGAGCGACACGGCTGTTTTGTTGAGCGCCATAACAACAGAGCAGTCAAGGACGACGGGACTGCATGCCATCTTTCTGTTTGTCGAGACTTGAGGTGGGCTGGGAAAGACGGAGACCAAACAGCTCGAGTTGAAATGAATCAAAAGTGAAAGGTCCCACAAAAAAATACTAAAACCAGTGTCTGAAATAACGTCTGCCCGGACGCCCGGTGCGTGCATCTTTTACGTCGGGCGTACTGCTTACAAAATGTCTCTGCCCAGGTGGCCGACATTTTTTTTTGTTTTGTTTTGGGGTTTTTTCTTGAAAAAGTTATTTTTCCCCCCCTTTTTTTAACAAATAAAACGTTTTATTCCGATTTCAAAATCTTCGTCCGTTTTGGGCATTTTAGAATTTGGGTTCGTTTGGAAATTTCAGAATTTCGGTTCGTTCGGCAATTAGCATACTCGGCAGCCAATCAGAAGACTGCATCGAATAACTTCGTGCTTACGGATTTTCCCGAGCGTTATAAGGTCATGCATTTACATATCATTTTCGAAAGTAGACGCACAGAGAACACAAGAAAAATGGATACGTGGTTCGGAACCAAGGCAAAACCTCAACCCCAGAAGAAAGATTCAAAAGAAGCTAACAAAATGTATGACGCTACAAAACGTAAACGGATATTAAAAGCATCATGGAAAGAGGAGTTCACGTGGCTTGTAGCAGACGACGCAACACAAACATTGCATGATCGAAGATGAGTAAATACTGATGGCAGATGGAAAACAGCGATGTCATATACATGCAATAAATGTTATAAGTATATTCACTTAATTCTAAAGAGTTGTTCTGTTATATTCTCTGATTACAAAACCTTAATCATATATATTGTTAATTAACATTTTGTTGCGGGATACTGAGTTGCTCGACATGAATAAGGTTTATTATAAAAAAAGTTCAAAAATGAAGTCGCTTGGATGTTCACTGTAGAAGGACAAATACATGCAAATATAATTAAGTAGAATTTTCTTATTCAAATCATGAATTCATTTTCTGCATTTAATTATTGTTGGTAATATACTGATTCAACGGATAACCACAAACCTGTCTTTTTTTCATTTTCTCCTTTTATATAACATAATAATCCGTAATATAATGCATCGAAGCAAGTGAGCCGTTTAAGAGCCGGCTCTTTTTAAAGAGTTGAGCCGAAAAAGACGCTTCTCTAAAAAGAGACGGACTTCCTTTCACTACACAACTACCACATGAAATCCGATGTTGAATGATGCATGATGGGAAATCCCCAGGCGGCAGATGCATGCGCACAGTAGCATCAAACCGCTCGGCTTCGTTTGCAAAAAAAAAAAAAAAAAACATACAGAGAAAGAGGCTACAGCGGCGAACTCGTTTGACTTGATTGATTTGCCGTTTGGTGATAGTTGGTGTATATAATAATAATAATAATAATTTGCTTTGTATTGTCATTCTTTGTAACAATGTACACAGAACGAAATGTCGATACACCTGACCCGTTGTAGCGAGCCGATGCAGCCGCAGCCAACAGAGGGCGCCGCCATTTTACCAATGTTCAGATGGTACCCATAACTGACAAATTTGCGTTTTTCCGTACAGATTTTCTTGTAGGGCAGCACGGCGGCGCAGTGGTTAGCGCATGTGCGGCACAGTTCAAGTCATGGGAACCTCCTGCGTGGGTTCAAATCAAGCTCCAGACTTCCTGTGCGGAGTTTGTATGTTCTCCCCGTGCTTGCGTGGGTTTCCTCCGGGCACTCCGGTTTCCTCCCACGTTCCAAAAACATGCATTTCAGGTGAATTGGCCGGTCCAAATTGTCCCTTGGTGCGAATGAGCGAGTGAGTTGTCTGTCCCCGTGTGCCCTGCGATTGGCTGGCAACCAGTTCAGGGTGTCCCCTGCCCACTGCCCCATGATTGCTGGGATGGGCTCCAGCAGCCCCGCGACCCTACTGAGGATAAGCGGTAAGGCAAATGAGATGAGATGAGATGACATTCTTAATATAATGCATCAAAGCAAGTGAGCCGTTTGGTAGCCGGCTCTCTTTAATGAGTTGAGCCGAAAAAGACGGTTTTCTAAAAAGAGACGGACTTCCTTTCACTACACAACTACCACGTGAAATCCGATGTTGAATGATGCATGATGGGAAATCCCCAGGCGGCAGACGCATGCGCACAGTAGCATCAAACCGCTCGCTTTGTTTGCAACGGAAAAAAAACGATACCGAGATAGAGGCTACCGCGGCGATTGACTTGATTGATTTGCCATTTCGTGATAGTCGGTGTATACCGGATGGTCCCCATGATTGACAAATTAGCCTTTTTCCGTACAGATTTTCTTATACGTCGTACACGTCTTAAAATGCATCATAAACCTACTTTGTACGGCAAAAACGTACAGGTTGACAGGTATGGTGCAAGTTAAAGCTGAAGTAAAGGATTGTGTCTTCAGCGGCTGTGGACAGGGGCTTTGGAGCGTAGAGAGAGCCTAATCCTGTTTGGGCCAGGAATTTGATTTTGATTATTATCTCTCACGGACCAAACCGAGGCTTAGCCCAATTTCCCCACACCCCCATTTCGCCACACACGCCTCCCCTTGAGGCTCCGACAGAGTTGACCTCGTTAAGATGCTTTAAAGAGGATTATTCTACTTTTATCACTTGGAGTGAGGTGCCCTTGCTAACGCAGACTTGGCGCGGCGCTACTATCCTGACCCGGCGTGCGAGGCCAGCCAAGCGAGTGGTGAAAACACACACAAACATGACACTCGTGGCATGCTGCCCTGGAGACACCGATGCAAAAAAAAAACAAACCCAAATGCAGCAAACCCAGAAGTAGAGGTGGCGCACACCAGTCATCCATTATTGATAGGACTGAAAGGTTAACCAAAATCTAATTGATATTGCCATGTGACGTAGTGCGATCGTGTAATCGCAAGACACTGCGTTTGTTTTTTTTAAAGATTTGACCAGATTTAACTGCTCTGAACATTGACAAATTTAACCCCGATCTGTCCTTTCAAACACATGTGAAGAATATGACTAGAACAGCTTTTTTTTCCATCTTTGCAACATTGCTAAAATTCGCCCTATGCCGTCTCAGTCCGGTGCAGAGATTATAATTCATCCCGTCTTGATGACTGTAATGTACTACTCTCCGGTCCCCCGAAGTCCAAAATCAAGAGCCTGAAGCTGGTACAAAATGCTGCAGCGAGGCTTTTAACTAAGACAAGAAAGTTGGATCACATAACCTCGGTTTAGCTAACTTGCATTGGCTCCCTGTTCGCTTAAGATGTGATTTTCAGGTTCGGTTGGTAGTATACAAACTCATGCATGAACTTGCTCCCTCATATCTTTCAGATATAATCTCCCCCTATGTTCCGGTCTGAAGCCTTCGCTCTGATAATGCTGGTCCCAAGAGCCAAGAAGAAATCGGCAGGCTCAAGAGCGTTCTCCATTCGGGCCCCAGTGCTGTGGAACGCTTTTCCCCCTGAGAATTGATCTGCAACCTTAGTGGAAATGTTTAAATCTAAGTTTAAAACACACTTCTATTCTATAGCATACCAATAACCTATATTTTATGTTGACAATATCTGTGTAATATTTGCCCTCATGTAGGTTTCAGATCAGGGGATGGTGTCATAAAAGTCTGTAGTTTATAATAATCTTTGGTCTGTGCAGCCCTTTGAGACTCTTTGTGATTAAGGGCTGTACAAATAAACATGACTTGACTTCATGCGGAGATTTTTGAGTTTTTCCTTGCCCTCATGTAGGTTTTAGATCGGGGGATGTTGATTAATAGTCCGTGGTTTGCAATAATCTGTGGTCTGTGCAGCCCTTTGAGACTCTTTGTGATTAAGGGCTGTACAAATAAACATGACTTGACTTCATGCGGAGATTTTTGAGTTTTTCCTTGCCCTCATGTAGGTTTTAGATCGGGGGATGTTGATTAATAGTCCGTGGTTTGCAATAATCTGTGGTCTGTGCAGCCCTTTGAGACTCTTTGTGATTAAGGGCTATACCAGGGGTGGCGAACAAGTTTGACACAAAGAGCTGAAATTTTTAACTGTGAGAGTCAAAGAGCCACACCACGCACTGACTTGCCATGACAGACAGACACAAACACACACACAATTAAAAACATATTATTTCCCAGAACACACCCCTCCCCTTACAACACAACAAGTATGGTTCTTGTGTTGATTTCAAGGAAGGTGTCCACCCTCAATACACACAAAAAATATTAAACATGAAACAAGGCAAAGAGTATATAGAAAATATGATGAGGCAAAGAGCCGCATTCTCATTCTCAAAGAGCCGCATGCGGCTCTAGAGCCACGTGTTCGCCACCCCTGAGCTAGCCAGCCGCTCTCTAAATCGCTTTCTTACTCTGAAGGAGAAACCCTTCAATTTTGTTGTACTTCTGTATAATGACAATTAAGACCACTTATTCAACTGCAATTCTCGATTGTTTTTATTTGTAGAGCTATAGGAAGTATTTTGGTTATTTTGTACTTTGTCGTATACTCTCAGTTGGTAACAACGTCATTTCGAGGTACATACTAGGTATTTACAACGATTGAGTCAAGTCAAATCAAGTCATATTTATTTGTATAGCCCTTAATCACAAGAAGTCTCAAAGGGCTGTACAGACTACAGACTATCAACACACATCCCCTGATCTGCAACCTACATGAGGGCAAGGAAAAACGCAAAACCTCAGCATGAAAAAATTAAGAAACCTTGAAAACAGGTCGGGTAAAGTAGGGCGTTTTTGACTACCTCTAAAGTTTTGTTTTTGATACAACCCACCCCTTCTAGCATAAACGTGATTATCGGCCATTTGAACGATGCATTTTTGAATCAATCAAATTTGTTCTGTTCCTCAATTGTGCGCAGGATATTCATGATTAAGGCAAATGAAATGAAAAGTGTTGATGTTGAAGATCATAAGATGTATTCTTCTAAACCTGAAAGAGCATTTCAAAAGCTTTAGTATGATGTCAAGGATTTCACAAATGTTCAATATAATTGGTCAGCAGACAGCAACCCTAACAAAGCTCCCCAGAAGAGGGCAGTGTTTTCTTCAGGTTAAAGCATGTCACTATGATTAGGCAGTGTTCTGGTTTGCCCGCGTCCCTGCGTCCTAGACGCATCATTTTTTCTGGGGACGCATTGTGTCAAATCAATGTGCGTCCCCGGGACGCATCGTTTTTGACACCAAATGGTCACTCCATTACCTTTTTCTTTTTTTTTTTAAACAAAGATTTACCGCACTCCAAACTTTGCGTCAGGCAGATCCGCCATTGTTGTTTTGGTCTCGCGCCGATCTCGGCAAACGAGATCTCGTTGCTTCGAGATGACGTCATTGTTGTGGCGGTTGTCGAGTGAAAGAGAAGTATGCCTCCGAAAAAACAGTTGGTACTAGGTGCAAATCAACAAATAATTGGTAATTTCTTCAGTGTCGGTAATAGGTCGAAACATAACACAGAAAGCGGTAACAACGACAATAATTTCGGCACGAAAAAAACGGCGGAGAACACGTGTTTTGAAGCGAACGATTCGATGAAAGAAAATAAACAAAAGAATACTAGCAAGAAAAGAACTTTTCTGCCAAAATGGTCTAAATTATTTTCCTGGTGACGCTCTGAGGAGGATAATAATGGATTGGACCTTGAGAAGGCATTACAACTGTGGCGGGACAGCAAACCACGAAGAATATATGAACTGAAAAATCTTGAAGTGATATGGGGCGGCAGGAGCTCAGGAGGTAGAGCGCTCGTCTTGTGATCAAGGGCTCCCAGTTCGAATCCCGGCTCGTCCGTGTTACATGTCGAAGTGTCCTTGGGTAAGACACTGAACCCCTAATACCCCCAATAGATTCAGATTCAGATTCAGATTTACTTTATTGTCATTCATGTACACGTGTACACAGAACGAAATGTCGATACATCTGACCCGCACAGTTTCTTTGAACGTCAGCCGGGATAGATAAGATTAACCATGTCTTCGTCAGAATCTCAGCGCAGCAGTTCGTCATCTCGCGGTTCGATGCCTCTTCCAGTTGTTAAATGGTCCAGTTTATTGTCCAGAGAGCGAACGTTAGAGGGGTTAGCCTTTAGCCTAGCTGTTAGCCCGGCCCGCTTCGTCGAGGGGTTAGCCTTTAGCCTAGCTGTTAGCCCGGCCACCTTCTTCGTCACGCCGCTTTGTAGGCCGCTGGTCTTGTAGGTCTTGTTGACATAGCAGTCCGTGGCCAATAAACACTCCCGAGTGGTCGTAGCACCGAGCGCTTGATGTCGAGTGGTCGTAGCACCGAGCGCTTGATGTCCTCGTTCGGCGGTCACGCCGCTGTCTTGCCACTCTGCTTCGCTGCCTTGTAGGCCGCTGGGTCTTGTTGACATAGCAGTCCGTGGCTAATAAACATCGAGCGCTTGATGTCTGGATGATCGCATATCCAGCAAAAAAAACTGCGATCGTAACTTAATCTGCAGTTCGAGCCGACTTTGTGCGCCATCAAAACTGAGTCGAAGACTGGATCTTATGGCCGACGCGTAAAAAAACCGTTGCAAGTCGATGCAGCCGCAGCCGAACAGGGCGCCGCCATCAATAAGCAGGTTAGCGCCTTACATGGCTGCAAGGCCGCTATTGGGAAATGTGGAGCACATTGTAAAGCGCTTTGGGAAGTCATTGACTTGAAAAGTGCTATTGAAATGCCGATCATTTCATTTCATTTCATTACTGATTTGTATTACCAATAAACTGTGATGATTAAAACTGAGGGCAGCACGGCGGCGCAGTGGTTAGCGCTTGTGCGGCACAGTTCATGTCATGGGAACCTGTCGTGGGTTCAAATCCAGCTCCAGACTTCCTGTGCGGAGTTTGTATGTTCTCCCCGTGCTTGCGTGGGTTTCCTCCGGGCACTCCGGTTTCCTCCCACGTTCCAAAAACATGCATTTCAGGTGAATTGGTCCAAGTTGTCCCTAGGTGTGAATGAGCGAGCGAGTTGTGTGTCCCTGTGTGCCCTGCGATTGGCTGGCACCCAGTTCAGGGTGTCCCGTGCCCACTGCCCGGAGATGGCTGGGATGGGCTCCAGCCCCCCCGCGACCCTAATGAGGATAAGCGGTACGGTTAATGAGATGAGATGAGAGGAGATTTGAGCATGCGAGTCCCTGGGACCCATCACTTTTCACAGGTAAAATGAACACTCATTAGGTACTCACAGAAAACCAAACTAGCACAGAAAAGACACTTTTCTTTTAAAAACACAGCAAAATTGTAATACTGGTCTGAAAGACAGCAATTTTTTCCCCCAAAATCGTGCAGCCCTAGTGTGCATGCACGCAAGCACACCCCAAAGTGACAAGGTGGCGTTTAATAGCACAACCTCCGCTCGGAAAAGAGTGCAGCGATTGCAAAGCCGAGGGAAATGGGCAATTTGTCAAGAGCGAGCGGGGAAAATGGCGAGGCGGGACGGGTCGACGTTTTTGGAGAGCATGTCGGAGATTAAAGCCAGACGTGTGCGGGGGGATGGGGGCCGAGGGTAAGGGTTAAGATTACACCCCGTATGCTTGTGCGGATGATTGATGCCTGCTTGTAAAAAGCAAGGTTATTACTCACAACAACCTGCGGGGGAGGAACCGGTCGGGGGATTAGTCTCTGAAGTTTGCAGGGAGTGGAGGGAGACGATAGATTGACGAATAGGAAGATGAATGGATAGATAGGCACGCCGTGGATACGTTTGAAGGGTCACAAACAATGTTCCCTGTCATTTTCCTTAGGGGTCTGAGCGTTCACACAAAGTCGGTGAGCAACGCTTGAAACAACAGTGAGCAACGGCAATCCCAAGTGTGGCAACTAAGTCATTATCGAACATGTCCAAAACTTACATTTTGCAGAGTTTCCGGCAATGCAAAATGATTTTTCTCTTTTGAATGAATTGACTCATGTACGATTGCCTACAAACGTCATTTGTTCTACAATTCTTTCACAAGATATCCATTTCTTTTTATTTCCTGATATATTTTGTCGCATAATATTAACATTTGGGGCTTATTGAGTCGGTTGTAAGATACAGAACTCTACTTAATCACATTTTTGAGTGGAAGTACAATGTTGGCAACAAGATTCACTTGATATCATTGGAAATTATTTGAATGCAACACAAAATGTTTCTCCTTTTTTCCGTGTTTTTTTTTCTACTTTTTTAAAAATTCTCATTGTGTTTATTTTTTCCGAGCTGTTACTTTTTTTCTCTATTTACTTTTTTCCTACATTTCTTTTTTTTTCTGGCTTTTTTCTAAAAGTTTCCTTCTTTTTTCTCTTCCTTTTGTTTCTTTTTTTCTCAGCTTTTCACTACTTTTTCATTTTGGTATTTTTTTCTTTTTTGTTCTATTCCCTCCTTCCTTTAAGTCATTTTGTGCATAATTTTACATCATATTTGGTCATGTTGGGATGAAAGAAGCAAAAACAACCCGAAGAGCCGTTTAGGACCCAAAAGAGCCGGTTCCTTTTAGTGAGCCGAGCCGAAGAAGCCGGTTCTCGAAAAACTCTACTAACTTTACTCAACTTCGTTCTACTTGGACTCGACTTCCAAATACCGCATTTAGGACACAACGTCGGGGGAACCCGTGTATTTTTACCTTCATGCACTGTAACTTTCACTTGAGTCGCTTCTTAATTAGTAATTTTGAGCCCTGATTTTTGTGCGCTGGCTAGATTCTCTTGTGCGCTGAGAATGTGCGAGCAGTGCGCAATTGCGCACGCGCGCAACTTAGAGGAAACACTGGTCACAAAACAACTGGATGGTATGTTTTCTGGGGGGAGAAATCACCGAGCACAGTCCGAGAAACACACTGCAAGAAATATATATAAATTGTCATTGAATTTTAGAAATCTTACCCCGTCGGTGGAAAACTTACTTTAAGAAAAACAGTGTCTGAAACTCATGAGAAAAAGAAAAAAGAAACTTGTTAACTTGTCTGCCCAGCCATAAAGTGGCCTGCCCCATTTTTCACAACTTGAAACACAATAGGACGACAAATCACAAAAAAACCCATTGTTGCAAAGTATTAAGAATTGATAATCAGAATATATAACGGAAGAACACTTTAAAATTGAGTTTATTATAAATCTACTTATAACATTCATTGCATGTATATGAAATCGTTGTTTTCCATCTGCCATCAGTAAGTACCTGTATTTACTTATCTTCATTCATGCAATGTTTGCGTCGCGTCGTCTGCTACAAGCCACGTGAACTCCTCTTTCCACCATGCTTTTAATGTACGTTTACGTTTTGTAGCGTCATCAATTTTGTTAAGCTTCTTTTGAATCTTTCTTCTGGGGCTGAGGTTTTGGCTTGATTCCTCACCACGTATTCATTTTTCTTGCGTTCTATGTGCGTCTACTGTGGAAAACAATATGCAAATGGACGACCTAATAACGCTCTAGAAAGTCCGGAAGCACAAAGTTATTCGATGCGGGCTTCTGATTGGCTGCAGAGTACGCAAATTGCCAAACAAACTGAAATTCTGAAATTTCCAAACCGAACGAAGATTTCGAAATTGGAATAAAGCAAACATTTGATTTGAAAAAAAAAAGGAAGTTGTCGGCCACCCGGGCGGAGACATTTTGTAAGTTGTACGCCCGACGTAAAAGATGCACGCCCCGGGCGTCCGGGCAAATGTTATTTCAGACACTGAGAAAAAAAACAATATTGGTAAAGCAAAATTACAGGAACTATCATATAACCCGGGCAGCACGGCGGCGCAGTGGTTAGCGCGTGTCCGGCACAGTTCTAAGGTCTTGGGAACCTCCTGTGTGGGTTAAAATCCAGCTACCGGACTTCCTGTGCGGAGTTTGTATGTTCTCCCTGTGCTTGCTCCGGTTTCCTCCCACATTCCAAAGACATGCTTTTCAGGTGGATTGGCCGGTCCAAATTGTCCCTAGGTATGAATGAGCGAGCGAGTTGTCTGTCCCCGTGTGCCCTGCGATTGGCTGGCAACCAGTTCAGGGTGTCCCCTGCCCACTGCCCGATGATTCCTGGGATGGGCTCCAGCACCCCCGCGACCCTACTGAGGATAAACGGTGCAGCTAATGAGATGAGATGAGCTCATATAACCCTGTATTTTTCAAAAGTACTCCTAGGTCTGTGAATAGCCAAATAATGTATGTATTATGAGCCTCACCTGAAGAGAGAGCTGACGTGATTGTTTGCTATCTTGCAGCTACGGGTACCCAAAAACTTCAGAAAAGCCTTAAAAAAAAATCGAGAAGTAAAATGGTTCTTTTGTCGCTTTGGACTCAGTAGTTTGTATTCTTCCTTGAGATTTTTAGCTCTTGTTTTGGGTTGTAGTACACTATAGTGAGAACAAGTGGTTAAAAAATACACACCTCCCTTTACGTTTTTCAACCCTAAGAAAATGTACAGCTAAAATTATCTCACAGATGGTAGATGATTTGTTCATTTTAGGGTTTATTCTCTCCCTAGGTTAAATGACCAATGAGGTATTATTGCATATTCTAACAATTCCGTTTCTCATTTATTTTTGGGCTGTGTGGTGGTTTCATGCCCTGTGCCAGAGCATTGGCAGCAGTAGGTCGGTTTCGTTTCCAGTTGGAGTTGGACTCTGCCAAGGCTGGCCTTTGTCACCGATTCTGTTCAGTACTGTAATAGACAGAATTTCTCGGCGCAGCCTTGGCGGGGAAGGGGTCCGATGTGGAAGCCTCGGCATGGCATCTCTGCTTTTTTGCACATGGTGTGGTGCTGTTGGCTTCCTCCAACCGTGATTTTCAGCTCTCACTGGAGCGGTTCTCGCATCCGAGTGTGATACGGTGAAGATCGGCACCTCCAAGTCCGAGAAAATGTCTGGTAAATTGTTCCAAAGTTTGACTCCACACACAGACACACACATACTTTTCCTGGTAGTTCTCTATCTATCTGTCTACCCTGGTCATATCCCCCGAGAAGGGTGACCGACAGCGAGACAAACATATACAAAAACAAAGAAAATAAAAAAAGGGAAAAGGTAGCATAAAACATACACACATTTTTTGGGACCATGGCCAACCCGAATGCCCAAAACACCCAAACAAGTTAGGCAACTCGGCACCTAAGTCGGTCATGCTTTCGTCCCTCTGGATGATAAGGGACACAAGAAAGCAGCCATGTCACTCGGGTCAGGGTGACGCAACACACACTTCTGTTCGACAGCTTTCGCTGGTTTACCCCTGCCGCATCATACAGGTGCCTAGCCCATCCCTTCGAACGCGTCTAAACATCCCACTATCCTTTCACAACACCTCTCCACTCCTTCCTATCACCAACAAGAGCTCTAGCTTCCACTAGATTTAGACCTCTTTCCTGCTGTGCACTCATTACACCATCCCGAGAAAATGGATGAAGTAAAAGAAACAAGTTATCCTAGATAAGAACAATTTAAAATATAAATGAGCTACATTTTCTGCCAACAACACAAGAATTTCTGTTATGCAGTGCACTCACATGGCACCGATAGAAAAAAAAAACAATTTAAAGATGGTGTTAGGAATTAAATATTAAATGTACCGTTACCACATTGTTCGAATTAGTTATCTGACTCCATTACCCAAACACGACCTAGATTCACTTAACAATGCGCGCTCGTTTCTTGATGGAAAAGATGGACAAGAGACCGGCATTTCCACACGGGGGCAGATTTCATTTCTTAAACAAATTAACAAAGTGAACGCCATCGAATATGGCCGAATTAGTGTCGCTCGAGTCTCTGTCAAGCCTCCTCTCTTTATATTTTGCTTCCTATTCTCGGCCCACGTTTTTTCCGCAAGCTGGTGTGCCGGCTCCTCCCATGGGCGTGGCAGGGAAGCCCCCAAGTGGGGTCCACCCCCTAGCCTCGATGAGCAGAGCGTTTATCAAAACAATGCCTGCCGTCCTTCGTCAGAGTCCTGTTTTCAAAATACCCCAGCCCACTCAGTGAAAATCTTCATTGCACTCAATAAATGTAACTTGTATTTAATCGTATAAAATCCTTTATAGTAAAATGTATAAAATCCATCAATGGCTAACGCCTTACAATAAACTGAACAAAAAAACGACTGCCGTTGCGCGGTAAATTATACAGCGAAAATCACAGGTAATGGAGGCTTTGTTGTGTGGCCGTCAAAAGCAGGATTACAGCAGATTGTTATTTGGAATAATTTCCAACAAATACTTGACTGTACTGAATATACTACTGGATTCAAACAAGAATATGAACAAGAACAGAACGGGGAAAGTAAAAAAATGCACCGGTATTACCTGCATACAATGCCGAGTTACCTTCTGGCTTATTGTAGCCGGCCGTTTGGAACACAGCATGAAAAACGACTTCAGACCCAGACAATAGCCACACGCTGCTTCACTAAAGACATTCTCATTCAATCCCATGTCGCAACCTAAACTCTATACCGTTTTTTGTGTGTGTTCGGAATCGCACTGGAACAGGAAGCGGACAAACAAAAGTGTTGTTGTCGTTGCCGTGCTGCGAATCCTGGCAGAGCTGGATAGGGATCACGGGGATGAAGCAACACATTGTTCCAGTTGGAGCCTTAGCGTGGACAAACAGAGCAGCTAATTCTCTTGTCTACGGTGATGCGGTATGGCCTCGTGCTCTGTGCCGACACAGAGGTCTAAGGGGGGCGCTAGCGGGGTTGAGGCCATCTGGACCAATCAAGCAGCCCCCGTGGAGAGCTTTGTTCCTGTCCAGCGCACCGTTCTGCACCGGTGAAGGGTTAGCTCGACGCGCCGCCAATATACCTCCCCCACATCTCAACCAGCAGCTGAATACTGATGCAGCGGGTTCACACAAACACACTCAATGTCAATGCCAATATTAAAGCGTTAGAATTCAGAACATTTTAGCGCATAATGAAAAACAAAAAAGGCGGCAGCCTTTCCAGCAGCTCCATGTTATTTCGCTCTTTTTGTCTGTTTTAAATGTCTGCTTCTATTTTCGGTGTTTTTCGTCCCAATTGAAGGAGCAAAAAGTAAAAGGCCGCCGGTCGGGCCTAGGCTAAGAAGGCGACCACACAGACCAGCGCTTCCGAGCATGTTCCTGGCCAACGCCAGATCCATCGTCCACAAAATGAGTGAATTTGAGCTGCGGATCGCCACCAACAGCTTCGTCCGGAATTGCAGTATTTTTGTCATCACGGAGTCTTGGCTTCCTTGACGCCGCAGTCCAACTAGCAAAACGCACGCTACACCGACGCGACCGAGACTCCAGTAAAAACAGGGGTGGGGGACTATGCGCTGCAATAACAGCCGAATCATTGACACACACTGCTCACTCGATAGCAGTATCGTTTAGACCCTTCTATCTACCGAGAGAGCTAACGGTGGTCATTGTGGTTGCTGTTTACGTTCCACTGGAGGCTAACGTTAGCATAGCGCTAAATCTCCTGCCCGCTGCTATCAATGAACAGCAGCTTGCATTCCCCGACGGAGCTTTTATCATTGCCGGCGACTTTAATCAGGCATGCTTAAGGACTGTACTTCCCAAATTCATTCAATACGTGGACTGAGCAACCAGGGGAAAAAACACTGGACCGTGTGTACAGTAATATCAAACATCTTAGAGAGATAGATAGAGAGATAGAGAGATAGAGAGATAGAGAGATAGATAGATAGATAGATAGATAGATAGATAGATAGATAGATAGATAGATAGATAGATAGATAGATAGATAGATAGATAGATAGATAGATAGATAGATAGATAGATAGATAGATAGATAGATAGATAACCTTAATTATCCCAGTAGGGAAATTCACACTTCCAGCAGTATCCTTGTGTTGAAAAATAAAATAATTAAATAAAGATATAGAATACAAAAATACCCAATTTAACATGTTGATATAGAGTATTTCAATGGTGCTACGGAAAATACACATTGTAAAAAAAATAGGGTAATATGCAAATGTGGGGTTTTACTCCCCGGGGTGGAGTTAAAGAGCCTCACGGCATGAGGATTGACTAGATGACGAAAATATATTTTTTTGCACCAAACCATCGTCTTGTTTACTATGCTTTGTGGGTGTGACTTGTTGGCTGTGTTGTTGCCTTTCATATCTAGTTTATTTCGTTTTCAATAATTTACACGGAAGGGCACAGATTCATCATAGATCTAGTTTCTTGATTTTGCTCTCAATATGCATTCAAATTCAATATGTACACCAGGGGTGTCAAACTTATTTTAGCTAGGAGCCACATGCTATAAAAAAAACTCTCTCGGGGGCCGGACTAGTGGATTACAGTATACCGAAAGAAAGAGGGTGAAAAAGAGAGAAAGGGGGAAAAAAAGATAAGTAATGAGAAACAAATGAAAGGGAGAGAGAAATAAAGAGAGCACAATATAGAAAGGGAGAAAAAGGAGAAAGAAGGATACAAAAAATGAGAGAAAGACATAGAAAAGTAGAGAGAGAAAGCAAATAAAAGAATGAGAGAAGAGAAGGGGGCAGCACGGCGGCGCAGTGGTTAGCGCATGTGCGGCACAGTTAATGTCTTGGGAACCTACTGCGTGGGTTCAAATCCAGCTCCAGACTTCCTGTGCGGAGTTTGTATGTTCTCCCCGTGCTTGCGTGGGTTTCCTCCGGGCACTCCGGTTTCCTCCCACATTCCAAAAACATGCATGTCAGGTGAATTGGCCGGTCCAAATTGTCCCTAGGTGTGAATGAGCGAGTGAGTTGTCTGTCCCTGTGTGCCCTGCGATTGGCTAGCAACCAATTCAGGGTGTCCCCTGCCCACTGCCCGATGATTGCTGGGATGAGCTCCAGCACCCCCGCGACCCTACTGAGGATAAGCGGTGTAGCTAATGAGATGAGATGAGATGAGAAGAGAAGGAGAAAGAGACAGGGAAAATGAGCGAGTGTGAGATACTGAGAGAGAGAAAGAAAAAGAGAGCAGAAGAGAGAAAGTGAGAAAAAAGACATGACAAAAGAGAAAGAAAGAGAGGGAGGGAAAAAAAGAGAAAGTTAAAGTGAGAAAAAACAGCGCAAAGAAGAGAAATGAAAAGATAGAGAAAGAGAGGGTGAGAGAAAAAGAATGAAAGCAAGAATGAGAGAGATAGACAGAGAGAGTGAAAAGTGAGAAGAAAATGAGAGAGCGTGAGAAAGACATAAAATGAGAGGAAGAAGAGAGAGACCGCAACAGTTGTTTTGTGAGTGGCACCTGGCTTTGGCGACATCAAGTGGCCATATTTGAAACTTCAACTCATTGTTCTATTGTGCTTCATTTTGCAATGTCTCGCGGGCCAGATTAAAACCTTTGGCGGGCCTGATACGGCCCGCGGGCCACATGTTTGACTCCTGTGATGTACACCATTATCTTCGGGGGGAGCATGCCTTCGGACCCAACTAGAATTCCCCCAAAATTCTATGAGTAACACAATAAACTAGGGCTGTACAATGAAACAAAAAATAAAATAATTGTGATTTTTATTTGACCTGTATTACAATTTTGTTGCAATTTCAGGATTTTATAAGAAAAGTGCAGTTCCTCTGCTAGTTTTGTTTTTTTGTGAGAACTTGATCATAGTGACATGCAAACTTCTCTCGACAAGACCGACTGAGAGTATATGAATGTGAATAAACAACAATAGATCTACAATTAAAAACAGAATACAGGATTGTACTTAAATATATAGTCTTTACTGTAATAATACAAAAGTACGATAATGGAGGGCTTCTCCTTTCAGAGTAAAAAAAAAAAGCAATTTAGAGAGCAGCTGGCTAGCTGGACACTGGCATCGGGTTAGAGATATTTATTTCGTCCGGAGAAAAAGAAGAGAAAAATCAGCTGCAGATTGAAATATGTCCACCTGATGTTGACAAAGCCATGTATAATTTGCAAAGAAACTGGAGCTATTTACTTTCTCTCTTTCTTATCTCTGTCCTTCTCTCTCACTTTCTGACTTTCCCTCTTTTGTTCATCTTTTTCTGTCTTTTTTCCCCTTCTCTTCTCTTTTTTTTCCCTCCAACCCTTTTTTCTCTTTTTCACTGTCTTTTTCTCTGTATGTCTATGTCTTTATTTCTTTCACCCAATCTCGTTCTCCCTCTCTCTCTCTATTGTTCTCTTTCTCATTTGTTTCTTTTGTTCTCTTTCTCATTTCTGTCGGTCTCTCTCGCTCTTTTATTTCTCTCTCTTACTCCTATCTCCCCCTCTCTCTATCTCATTTCTCTCTCTCTTTCTCATTTCTCTTTCTCTACCTATCTCATTTCTCTCTCTCTCCCTCATTCCTCTCTCTCTTTCTCATTTCTCTCTCTCTCTTATTTCTCTCTCTCTTTTCCTCTTATTTCTCTCCCTCTTTTGCTCTCTCCCCCCTCTGTCCCCTTTTCTGTTCTCTCTCTCTTTCTCATGTTTCTCTTTCTTTCTTCTTCCCCTCTCTTTCTCTTATTTCTCTCTCGTTTCTCTCTCTCTCTCATTTCTCTCTCTCTTTCCCCCTCTGTCCCCTTTTCTGTTTTCTCTCTCTCTCTCTCTCTCATTTTTCTCTCTCCTATTTATCTCTCTCTTTCTCATTTCTCTCTCTCTCTCTCTCTCCTATTTATCTCTCTCTTTCTCATTTCTCTCTCTCTCTCTCTCTCTCCCCCCTCCATCCCCTTTTCTGTTCTCTCTCTCTTTCACCTTCTCTGTTCTCTCTTTACATCTTCAGTTATTTCTTTCTGCCTCTATCTTTCTCTCTCTTTTTTCTTCTCTCTTTCTCCGTTCAATCTTCTAGTCAGGCCCCCACCAGAGTCTATGCTCCACCATGTGACCCCGAGCTAAAATGAGTTCCCAGCCCTTGTCTAAGGTGTCGCCTACCTTTCCCCCTCCCATAGAACTAACACTAGTTGGCCAGACGATTGGACGAATGTGCCAAACATGGTAACCTAGACCTTCCCTGGAACAAAAATAAAGCCGAGCACAACGGCGCCCCCAACCTAAAAAAAAAAAACCCCGGCCCCAGTGTTTCCGAATGCATTCATGTGTATACTGTTGCCCTAATTGAGTGGGAGTTGCCCCCGCCCCTCCCATTCAAGCCGTCCTTGACCAAAATCAACATCACCTGTGACCCGCGTCGTCAACTTGGCTAGCCGAAAGCCAGCCCCCCCCGGTGGCTGGGAGGTGCGCGTTTGTCATGCTAATCAGATGGCCTAACCTTAATGACCCAGACATCTGCTAGCCCGCGTGTGTCAAGCCCCCGCATTCAATTCCGATCCCCCCGCCCGGATGCGAAAAAAAAAAAGAAGATAAGACCCTTGAGGCTGCTAAGAATGTGTGCGTTGGTGTATGTGCTAGCAAGAATGGTCACGAGAGTCTACAGTGGGTGCGCTTGAAACGAGCGCCTCTAAACGCGAGAATTTCGGTATACGGGTCTTTTCGGAGCAAAGACTACACAAAGGAAAATGCAGTTCCAAAGGCTACCACTAGAGACAGCTCACTGCTCGTGAAGAAAAAATAGATCTGCTGTAAAAAAAAAATCGGGGGGTTATATTCATTTAAGGCAGGGGTGTCAAACTCATTTTAACTCCACAGGATAGAACAAACATTCTGTCGGGGGCCGGACTAGTAGATTAAAGAGAAAGAAGAAGAGAGATAAACAAATAAGAGAGAAAGGGAGGGAAAAGGGAGTTTTTCCTTGCCCTCATGTAGGTTTTAGATCAGGGGATGGTGTCTTAATAGTATGTAGTTTGCAATAATCTGGTCTGTGCAGCCCTTTGAGACTCTTTGTGATTAAGGGTGTCACAAATAAATACGACTTGAGGTTTTTGAGGTTTCCCTTGCCCTCATGTAGGTTTTAGATCAGGGGATGGTGTTTTAATAGTTTGTGGTGTGCAATAATCTGTGCTCTGTGCATCCCTTTGAGACTCTTTGTGATTAAGGGTGTCACAAATGAATACGACTTGAGGTTTTTGAGTTTTCCCTTGCCCTCATGTAGGTTTTAGATCAGGGGATGGTGTCTTAATAGTATGTAGTTTGCAATAATCTGTTCTCTGTGCAGCCCTTTGAGACTCTTTGTGATTAAGGGTGTCACAAATAAATACGACTTGAGGTTTTTGAGGTTTCCCTTGCCCTCATGTAGGTTTTAGATCAGGGGATGGTGTCATAATAGTCTGTGGTTTGCAATAATATGTGGTCTGTGCAGCCCTTTGAGACTCTTTGTGATTAAGGGCGTCACAAATGAATATGACTTGAGGTTTTTGAGTGTTTTCCTTGCCCTTATGTAGGTTTTAGATCAGGGGATGGTGTCATAATCGTCTGTGGTTTGCAATAATCTGTGCAGCCCTTTGAGACTCTTTGTGATAAAGGGCGTCACAAATGAATATGACATGAGGTTTTTGAGTTTTCCCTTCCCTCAAGTAGGTTTTAGATCAGGGGATGGTGTCTTAATAGTCTGTGGTTTGCAATAATCTGTCCTCTGTGCAACCCTTTGAGACTCTTTGTGATTAAGGGCAATAGAAATAAACAGGACTTGACTTGATCCTGGAACAAATGAATCTCGTATGAAGAGGTACTAATGTATTCCCACTTGCTGCAAATAAACTCAGCCATAGTTACAGGCACACACACCTTAACCACACAAAAATCCAGAAAAAAAGGGGGTGCTGGGCTCAGACGAGACAGGAGACCACCGGGATTAAGACCCCAAACACATAGACACACAGGTTTTAGAGGAAAAGGCTGGGGGATGCGCTGTTAATTCAAGTGGGCTTCATAATGCCCCTGAACCTCCCACCTCTACTTCAGACTTCTGTGTGCATGCCCGTGTGGTACGAGTGTAATTTACCAGTCCAATAGACAGCGCCAATCCTCCATCTTAAAGTTTAACGGTTGAATTTGAATCTTTCATGATTATAATCTCTGCAGAGAGTCGCTCATGTGCAATCGTGTCTATGTCGAGAGTGGTAACGTACCATAATGACAGCGTCAACAAGTATTTAAGTTGTTTATGTCTCAACTGACCGAGCACTTTGCCTAATTGCTTGTATTTATATTTATTTTATGAATCCCTAGTATGTTAAATAAAACATAGTATTGAAGGATTTTATACATTTGACTATAAAGGATTTTATACGGTTGAATACAAATTACATTTAATGCAAAAGATATTCACTGACTGGGCTGTGGTGCCAGGTCAGGGCACCCTGGTGGAAAATGTTGTTTACAGGAACGGCGGGAACGGGACGCACGGCTGATAAGATAATCAGCACGTCCAGACGCTGTTGACACAGAAAGGCCCTGATGACGTAGAAACGCTCTTCTACGAGATGGTGAAGCCCAGGGGGGCTTCCCTGGCGCGCCCATGGGAGGAGTTGGAAAGCCATTATGCGGGGAGAAGATGGCCAATAGGAGAAAGCTAAAGGACTTGAGAAAAAGGCTTCCCAGAGACTCAAACGTCACTAATTTGGTCGTTTTTCGATGGAGTACACTTAGTTAAATTGTTAGGGAAATTAAATCTGTCCCCGTGTGGAAATTTCGGCTTTCCTGTTCATTTTTTTTCCTCAAGAAACGAGCTCGCATAAATTTTTGGGTGAACGTAAGTTGTGTTTGTTTAATGGAGTCAGATAAATTCGAACAATTTGGTAAACGGTACATTTTGATATTTAAATACCAACAGTATTCATTTTAGGATGTCTTCATACATTTATCATTCCCCACATCATTAATTTGGCTTCATGCTTAATTTAAGAAAAAATGTATAACTAGATTTGACGCATCGTTTTAATAGTCGTGACTAGTTGACTGTTAAAATAGTCATCAGTTGCAACCCTAATCTTTAATAGTGTGTTTGTTGTATTACATCTATCAATTGCTTTCTATCCAAAATACTTTCAATCAAGAAACTCGACTGAGGCAGCATTGGGAGAAAGATCTGGCCTAGTGCTATAATTACGTGAACAACTCTCCTAAAACAACCTCGCGGAGCCTGTATTTCACCAACGCCAAATCCATTACTCATGAAACAGATGACCTGGAGCTATAACTCGTGGGAAACCGCTACATTCGTGACTCTGGTATTTTAATCATCGCGGAGATCTGGCTGAAGACGCCGTTGCCTAATGCTAGTGTGTAGCTAGCCTTCCACTCTCTAGACTGCAAAAGGGGAAGCCCTCTAATTTTGTTATACAGTACTTTGGTGTTTTTCCTTGCCCTCATGTAGGTTTTAGATCAGGGGATGGTGTCCTAATAGTCTGTAGTTTGCAAAAATCTGTGGTCTGTGAAGCCCTTTAAGACTCCTTGAAGTTAAGGGCCAAACAGATAAACAGGACTTTACTTCTTTTTGAGTTTTCCCTTGCCCTCATGTAGGTTTTAGATCAGGGGAGGGTGTCATAATAGTCTGTTGTTTGTTATACTCTGTGATCTGTGCAGCCCTTTGAGACTCCTTGTGATTAAGGGAAGGATTTTAGTATGAAAAAAAAAATCACAATTAATTGGATGGAGTGACTTTGACGAGATCTTTGTCCACACATCGAGGAAGCCCCCACTTCCTACTTTTGCTTCCTGTATCCAGCGATTGAGAGTGGCCCCTGAGTAGTGTAGCATTGTTGTGAGAAAAGTGAAAGTGAATATAAGGGTGTCCCAATTTTAACATGAGTGGACTTGACATGTTTTTGAGTTTTTCCTTGCCCTCATGTAGGTTTTAGATCAGGGGAGGGTGTCATTTTAGTCTGTGCAGCCCTTTGAGACTCCTTGTGATTAAGGGGGTCACAATTTTAACACGACTGGACTTGACTTTTATATGATGACGATAATAAAGACCATTTATTCAACTGCGATTCAGTTTTATTTGTTGATCTATTGTTGTTATTTTGTTGCAGTCGTATACTCTCATTTGGTAATGACGTCAGTTTGAGTGTCATTATGATCAAGTTCTCACATAAAAGAAAACCAGCACAGAAATATTTTCAAATCGAAGATTGTATCAAAATTTGGAATGCAGGTAGAAAAAAAAAATCATGAAGCACTATTTCGAACCATTCGAATCATTAATGGTAAAACATTCATGCCGGTGGAGGCTGTCGATTAGGAGCAAAGTCCAAGGACAGTGAAATGATCGACACTTCGACCAAATAGGTCGCGTTTCAGAGTTGTTCATCGAAGTCAATCAAAGCAACTTCCATTAGACGTCAGTCGTCTGGACTGGAGGGGGGATTACCTCATGTGTGGCCCCTTCGTTTCTTCATGCTGAGGTTTTTCCTTGCCCTCATGTAGGTTTTAGATCAGGGGATGGTGTCCTAATAGTCTGTGATTTACAATAATAAACTGGCAATTTAACTTCCATTGGCTCCTCGCCAGAGACTTGGAACAAATGGAACTGACAGCACTTGTTTCATAGATTTGATGTACTGGATCACTCATTGTATATCCTCTATATACCATTATCTCTCAAAAATCTGAATCTATTTCAATTTGGAGTTGGTACGAAGACGATGGCATCTTCATAGATTTCCAACTTTTTGCATCCGCCCTTAAAAGGGTATAAGCGTCTTTGGACACCTTGATGCCATGAATAGAACTCTGCATATACCCTTTACATATTTTGGAACCCTAAAATCAGTTTAAAACCCTAACTTGCAGCCCATACCCTAGTTTTACATCTAACCCTAACTGTCTCAAACCGTAACCCTAGTTCAAAACCCTAAGTTCAGTTTGGAGACCTAACACGGAGCTCAAGCACTAGTTCCTAGCCCTAACCCTGTTTCAAATCGTAACCCTAGTTCAAAACCCTACGTTCAGTTTGGAGACCTAACACGGAGCTCAAGCACTAGTTCCCAGCCCTAACCCTGTTTCAAATCGTAACCCTAGTTCAAATCCCTACGTTCAGTTTAAAAACCTAACATGCAGCTTAAACCCTAGTTCCTAGCCCTAACCCCATTTCAAATCGTTACCCTAGTTCAAAACCATACGTTCAGTTTAGAAACCTAACAAGCAGCTCAAGCCCTGGTTCCTAGCCTTAACCCTGTTTCAAACCGTAACTCTAGATCAAAACCCTATGTTCAGTTTAGAAACCTAACATGCAGCTCAAGCCCCAGTTCTAGCTAAAACCCTGTTTCAAATCGTAGCCCTAGTTCAAAACCCAAGGTTCAGTTTAGATACCTAACACGGAGATCAAGCACCAGTTCCTAGACCTAACCCTGTTTCACACCGTCACTACAGTTCAAAACCCTTTTGAAACCTATTTCAATATGTAGTTAGTACGGAGACGATGGCATAGTACTCTGCATATACCCTTTTCTACTGACTTTGGGGATAAATGTACATCATCCGGAAGAAACGATACGGCTATGCTATCAGGGATTTCGATTAAAGAGCTGTTGTGGTTACGCTTGTGATACATGGAAACCGTAACCATGGGGGGCGTGGCTTGGCGCTCGCCGTCGGATCTATGAATTAGTCTGTTGTGTGGGTTTTTCATCACAAAGTGTCTCAACAAAGAACATAGATTGATTAATGAACTTCTATTAAGAATTCCTCAGTGACGTATAGCCAAAATGGGGTCTGTTGGTGTGACACCTTGACTGTAAACTATTACTGGTTCAGATCCTACCTCTCAGATAGTACACACTGTGTTAAATATAGTGAAATGACATCTGAGCCTCTTTAGTGTTACCTTTGGTGTTCCGCAGGGTTCAGTACTAGGCCCTCTTCTTTTCAGCAGTTACATGCTTCCATGAGGTGATATTATTCGCAAGTATAATATCAGTTTCCATTGCTACGCAAATGACACTCAACTATATCATCTGATGGAAGAATCTGCCAAACTAAACTGTGGAAATTTGGAGGTCTGCCTCACTGAGATAAAAGAATAGATGTCACTCAACTTCTTGCGCCTTAACTCTGAAAAGACCGAAATAAACATGACTTGACATACTGGACCGAACAGGTTGCACAATAAGAGAAGCTAGGGCTATGCATGCACCAAACCTGACGTAGGGCTTGATAAAATTGGAATGCTATGGAGGAATTTTCACAAATACAGTGGAACCTCGCTTGTTCGCGGTTCCACTTTTGCGGGTTCAGAGCTAAAAATATACCTTACCTTCTCAATAAAAGCATTTATTGAGCAAGCGCGAGGTTATGTCAACTGAGAACACGGTGTGGACACTCTTATTGTGAAGGGGAGGGAGAGGCCCTGACACAAGCTTAGTCATGGGGAGTTACCGCTTCGCTTACCCCCCTCTCCTTCAACTCCTCCTACCTCACCCCCTTCTTATGTGGCGCTAACTACCTGTATACGTTTTTTTAAGCATTTTTGAAGGGGCGCCGCTACTTCGCGGATTTTCAGTTTTCGCGGGTGGTCTCGGTCCCCATTAACCGCGATATCGAGGGATTACTGTAGTGCATTTTCACCAAGTCATGCGTACTTATGAAGAAAGCCATATAACCTATGCCTCCCGATCCCTCCTCAAGCGTTTTGTTAGCTTGTTTCTCTTGCCGTCATTGAAGTTCACCAGTTTTTGCCCTGACTTGACTCGCATGCCTCAATCAGCTTTGTTGAAGCGGCATTAGGATTAATCAAGTCCAAAAAAAAAAGCCAACAATATGCCAAATGCTATCAAGTGGGTCACTCTTCAAAAGAGGCTTTTTCCATCCCCATCTCTATTAATCCAATGAACTGTGGCTGTAACCTGTGACTAGAGAGGATTACCAAACTTAATTCATTGAGGGGTTAAAAAGAGGATTGTCGTCTTGTGTGACTTTATCCACGATGACGCATCATCTCTGTAGAAACAGGAACTGAAATTAAAACTGGAGTGTCACAAAATGTTTAATAAATGCAACAACGAATGCTGTCATAGTGGGAAGTAGTTACTTCGAAATAGCATTACAAAGAGCTGTTACCTTTAAAACTTGACAATTGACTGCAACAGGGGCTTACAGGGCTACGTCTATCACAGAGATTTTATCTAAAGCTGAAATTTAGATGATTTCATACATTTCTTATATGACAGCAATAATGAGCAGGTCCTTTATTTCTACACAATATCTCCATTCCCTGCGATTGGCTGGCAACCAGTTCAGGGTGTCCCCTGCCCACTGCCCGATGATTGCTGGGATGGGCTCCAGCACCCCCGCGACCCTACTGAGGATAAGCGGTGCAGCTAATGAGATGAGATATCTCCATTCCATTGTTCCACGGACAGACTGAGGAGATCATTTCTTCCTCATGCCATGAGGATCTTTAATTCCACCTGGGGGAGTAAAAGCCCACAGTTGCATATTACACTATTACAGTGTGTATTTTCCGTAGCACTATTTAAATATTCCATAGCAAAACGTTATATTGGGTATTTTTGTATTCTATATCTTTATTTTATTCTTTTATTTTTCAACACAAGGATACTGCTGGAAGTATGAATTTCCCTGTGGGGATGAATAAAGTATCTATCTATCATAGTTTTGCTTATTTTAGTGCGATATACACACAAAAAAAATGGAACGAACATTAAATGCAACAAAAAAATCACCAAATACGTCGCAAAATATGCTATCATAGTTTTGTGTGCTTGTTTAGGGTTGTGATGGCCCAGGAGAAGAAGCTGTCTCTGAGCCTAGTTTTGAGGGACCTGTAGCGCCTACTAGAGGCCAACAGGTCAAAGAGGTGGTAACTAGTGTGGGACTAGTCCTTACAACGTTGATGTCCCTGCTGAAGTATTGTCAGCTTGCTATGTCGTCCAGACTGGGCAGAGAGCCGGTGATTTTCTGGGCTGAGTTGATTACCCTCTGTATGTTTTTCCTATCTGCCTTTATCCCAGCATACCACACCGTGACGCCGTACACCAGCATACATAGTAATCTACCGTCAATTCTTAGAAATTTGGTGGATATGTTTTCAAGGTTTGTACACGTTATATGGCCCAATTCAAGCACTTTTTAAAGACTTTCAAAACTGGTACAATTGAAAAAAGAAATCCAAGGCCGGTCTAAAGAACGAGAGCGTAAACCTTAGTTTCAAAGCCTAACTCTAGCCCCGAACATATTTTGGAACCCTAAAATCAGTTTAAAACCATAACTTGCAGCCCATACCCTAGTTTTACATCTAACCCTAGCCCTGACTGTCTCAAACCGTAACCCTAGTTCAAAACCCTACGTTCAGTTTGGAGACCTAACACGGAGCTCAAGCACTAGTTCCTAGCCCTAACCCTGTTTCAAATCGTAACCCTAGTTCAAAACCCTACGTTCAGTTTAAAAACCTAACATGCAGCTTAAGCCTTAGTTCCTAGCCCTAACCCCGTTTCAAATCGTAACCCTAGTTCAAAACCCTACGTTCAGTTTGGAGACCTAACACGGAGCTCAAGCACTAGTTCCTAGCCCTAACCCTGTTTCAAATCGTAACCCTAGTTCAAAACCCTACGTTCAGTTTAAAAACCTAACATGCAGCTTAAGCCCTAGTTCCTAGCCCTAACCCTGTTTCAAATCGTAACCCTAGTTCAAAACCCTACGTTCAGTTTGGAGACCTAACACGGAGATCAAGCACTAGTTCCTAGCCCTAACCCTGTTTCAAATCGTAACCCTAGTTCAAAACCCTACGTTCAGTTTGGAGACCTAACACGGAGCTCAAGCACTAGTTCCTAGTCCTAACCCTGTTTCAAACCGTCACTACAGTTCAAAACCCTACGTACAGTTTAGAAACCTAACATGCAGCTCAAGCCCTAGTTCCTAGCCCTAACCCTGTTTCAAATCGTAACCCTAATTCAAAACCCTACATTCAGTTTGGAGACCTAACACGGAGCTCAAGCACTAGTTCCTAGCCCTAACCCTGTTTCAAATCGTAACCCTAGTTCAAAACCCTACGTTCAGTTTAAAAACCTAACATGCAGCTTAAGCCTTAGTTCCTAGCCCTAACCCCGTTTCAAATCGTAACCCTAGTTCAAAACCCTACGTTCAGTTTGGAGACCTAACACGGAGCTCAAGCACTAGTTCCTAGCCCTAACCCTGTTTCAAATCGTAACCCTAGTTCAAAACCCTACGTTCAGTTTAAAAACCTAACATGCAGCTTAAGCCCTAGTTCCTAGCCCTAACCCTGTTTCAAATCGTAACCCTAGTTCAAAACCCTACGTTCAGTTTGGAGACCTAACACGGAGATCAAGCACCAGTTCCTAGTCCTAACCCTGTTTCAAACCGTCACTACAGTTCAAAACCCTACGTACAGTTTAGAAACCTAACATGCAGCTCAAGCCCTAGTTCCTAGCCCTAACCCTGTTTCAAATCGTAACCCTAATTCAAAACCCTACATTCAGTTTGGAGACCTAACACGGAGCTCAAGCACTAGTTCCTAGCCCTAACCCTGTTTCAAATCGTAACCCTAGTTCAAAACCCTACGTTCAGTTTAAAAACCTAACATGCAGCTTAAGCCTTAGTTCCTAGCCCTAACCCCGTTTCAAATCGTAACCCTAGTTTAAAACCCTACGTTCAGTTTGGAGACCTAACACGGAGCTCAAGCACTAGTTCCCAGCCCTAACCCTGTTTCAAATCGTAACCCTAGTTCAAAACCCTACGTTCAGTTTAAAAACCTAACATGCAGCTTAAACCCTAGTTCCTAGCCCTAACCCTGTTTCAAATCGTAACCCTAGTTCAAAACCCTACGTTCAGTTTGGAGACCTAACACGGAGATCAAGCACCAGTTCCTAGTCCTAACCCTGTTTCAAACCGTCACTACAGTTCAAAACCCTACGTACAGTTTAGAAACCTAACATGCAGCTCAAGCCCTAGTTCCTAGCCCTAACCCTGTTTCAAATCGTAACCCTAATTCAAAACCCTACATTCAGTTTGGAGACCTAACACGGAGCTCAAGCACTAGTTCCTAGCCCTAACCCTGTTTCAAATCGTAACCCTAGTTCAAAACCCTACGTTCAGTTTAAAAACCTAACATGCAGCTTAAGCCTTAGTTCCTAGCCCTAACCCCGTTTCAAATCGTAACCCTAGTTCAAAACCCTACGTTCAGTTTGGAGACCTAACACGGAGCTCAAGCACTAGTTCCTAGCCCTAACCCTGTTTCAAATCGTAACCCTAGTTCAAAACCCTACGTTCAGTTTAAAAACCTAACATGCAGCTTAAGCCCTAGTTCCTAGCCCTAACCCTGTTTCAAATCGTAACCCTAGTTCAAAACCCTACGTTCAGTTTGGAGACCTAACACGGAGATCAAGCACCAGTTCCTAGTCCTAACCCTGTTTCAAACCGTCACTACAGTTCAAAACCCTTTGTACAGTTTAGAAACCTAACATGCAGCTCAAGCCCTAGTTCCTAGCCCTAACCCTGTTTCAAATCGTAACCCTAGTTCAAAACCCTACGTTCAGTTTAAAAACCTAACATGCAGCTTAAGCCTTAGTTCCTAGCCCTAACCCCGTTTCAAATCGTAACCCTAGTTCAAAACCCTACGTTCAGTTTGGAGACCTAACACGGAGCTCAAGCACTAGTTCCTAGCCCTAACCCTGTTTCAAATCGTAACCCTAGTTCAAAACCCTACGTTCAGTTTAAAAACCTAACATGCAGCTTAAGCCCTAGTTCCTAGCACTAACCCCATTTCAAACAATAACTCTAGTTCAAAACCTTATGTTCAGTTTAGAAACCTAGCATGCAGCTCAAGCCCCAGTTCCTAGTCCTAACCCTGTTTCAAATCGTAACCCTAGTTCAAAACCATACGTTCAGTTTAGAAACCTAACAAGCAGCTCAAGCCCTGGTTCCTAGCCTTAACCCTGTTTCAAACCGTAACTCTAGATCAAAACCCTATGTTCAGTTTAGAAACCAAACATGCAGCTCAAGCCCCAGTTCCTAGCCCTAACCCTGTTTCAAATCGTAACCCTAGTTCAAAACCCTACGTTCAGTTTAGAAACCTAATATGGAGCTGTAGTCCTAGTTCCTAACCCTAAACATATACCAAAATTCAGATTACTACCCTATTAGGGAGCCTACACCGTAATTTCTTACACTATAATAATAATATAATAATAAAATAAGTTTTAAACCCTTATTAGAAGCCCAAACCTTATGTCCTAACCCTAACCTAACCTCTTTTTCTCGCCCTCTCTTTCTTTTATTTCTTTCTCTTCTTTTCTTTCTCCTCAATCGACTAGTCCGGACCCCAAGAGAATGTTTGTTCTATTGTGTGGCCCCCGGGTTAAAATGAGTCTGACACCCCTGATATAAAGAGGGGCTGAAGTTAAGAAACTCCCATCTAGAAAAAAAAAATGAGAAATGTATTCGGAGAATTAAGCATTTCCACCTCATCCGTTGACCGGAATATCCTCACATTTTGATGGATTATCAAAAAAACCATTCCCTGTTGTAAACAAGTTTTGAATCGAGACTCATTTTCATGATACTGAATTCTTATCTTAACTTATGTTTGAGAAATTTGAGTTTTTTGGAATTCTCACAAACTCTGTGTTTTTGTTGCATTACAACAAATTCCACACAGGATGTTAGATCTCATTCATATGTTAAGCCATAGGCGTGTGCGACTGTCTTTTTCCTTTGGCACTTTATGGTCTTCAGCGCTTGCCGTACCTTCAGCTCTATCACCTCGTGCTGAAGATGTATGCAGTATTTCACAGACGCCCTGACTTTTTTGTACTGTTTATTGAATGCAGGCAATAAACCGAGTGACTGTGAACCCTTGTGTCACTCATGAAACATGGCAACCATTTTAAGCACTTACAAGCACTGCACCTATATCACCCTGAGTGACTCAGTCAAAAATTTCGGTATCATAATTGACTCCGATCTGTCCTTTAAAACACACGTTAAGAATATAAGTAGAACAACTTTTTTCCATGTTAGCAACATTGCTAAAATTCGCCCTATGCTGTCTCAGTCGGATGCGGGGATTATAATTCACCCGGTTGTTACCTCCCGTCTCGATTACTGTAATGCACTACTCTCCGGTCCCCTAAGTCCAAAATCAAGAGCCTTCAGCTGGTACAAAATGCTGCAACCAGGCTTTTAACTAAGACACATTACATGACCCCGATTTTAGCTAACCTGCATTGGCTCCCTGTTAGCTTAAGATGTGATTTCAAGGTTCTGTTGTCAGTATACAAAATCATGCATGGACTTGCCCCTTCATATCTTTCAGATTTAATCTCCCCCTATGTTCAGGTCCGGAGCCTTCACTCTGAAAATGCTGGGCCCAAGAGCCAAGAAGAAATCCTGAGATTCGATCTGCAACCTCAGTGGAACGGTTTAAATCTAGGCTTAAAACACACTTCTATTCTATAGCATATGAAAAACATATATTCTATGTTGGCAATATCAGGGGATGGTGTCATAATAGTCTGTAGTTTGCAAATAGTCTTTGATCTGTGCAGCCCTTTGAGACTCTTTGTGATTAAGGGTGTCACAAATGAATATGACTTGAGGTTTTTGAGTTTTTCCCTTGCCCTATGTAGGTTTTAGATCAGGGGATGGTGTTTTAATAGTCTGTGGTGTGCAATAATCTGTGCTCTGTGCAGCCCTTTGAGACTCTTTGTGATTAAGGGCGTCACAAATGAATATGACTTGAGGTTTTTGAGTTTTCCCTTGCCCTCATGTAGGTTTTAGATCAGGGGATGGTGTCTTAATAGTCTGTGGCTTGCAATAATCTGTGGACGGTGCCGTCCTTTGAGACTCTTTGTGATTAAGGGCGTCACAAATGAATATGACTAGGGGTTTTTGAGTTTTCCCTTGCCCTCATGTAGGTTTTAGATCAGGGGATGGTGTCTTAATAGTCTGTGGTTTGCAATAATCTGTGGACGGTGCCGTCTTTTGAGACTCTTTGTGATTAAGGGCGTCACAAATAAACAGGACTTGACTTGACCTAAAATTCAAGCACGTTTTTAACTCTGAATACACACCGTTACCTTTCACGCACTTTCGAGGATTTCGAGCACCCGTACAAACCCCGTGATGACATAAAAACTCACTTTAATCGACCAATGGTTGAACACTAGCTATGAAGTGAGTCTGTTACCATGGTAACGAGAGATTTGGGGGCTCCCGATGCTAAAACCCATTTAAATAACAAGCACGTGCATTTAGCGGTTCGAATATTTGGTTATAATTCAGACAAACGATCAAATAAAGACAAAATTAAGAATGATTAGGAGAACTGACAAGTAAAGGTAAATGACTTACTGAATGTCTTGATTGTGGAAACATCATGACAGTCCCTTGTTGTTCTTCCTGACTCTTAAAATCAAAAAGGCTGGTGTTGATAATTTCCCTTTGTCCTCTCCCCCGAAAAATCAAACTATTTTCAAGCGGAGCTGTCCAGCGTCCACCTCCCCAAAAGACCCTTCCTCAAATCCAAACGTTGACTCTGTGGAGGTCTTTCCGACGTGTTTTAAGCTAGCTAGTGAGCTCAACTAGCCGTATTTCTTCTCCCCCTTCCACAAGAAACTGTCATTCAAAAATGATTTATCGCTCGGAAGGACATTTGGAATTTGGCTTAGCGCTCACTCGGCTTCAACAAGAAGATGAATTAAAGGGTGAGAAAATGAGCAAAAAAAACGGGAATATTAACAAGGTCGAAGAAGTTTGTTGTGAAAAAAAGGAGGAAAAATAACAAAATGTCTGCTGTGGTGGTGAGTTCAATCCCGTTTTTCACGTGAGTGGAAAAAAAAGCCAGGAAAGAAAAAGGAAGAAACGTTCGTAAAAGATGTCGCTTGGTATCCGTTGATAACTTTGAGAAGAAAAATAGAAAGCGTTTTTAAAAAAGTCGTGGGATGTCTTTTTGCTGCGGGTGCGGAGTCAAGTCTGGTGCGTGTTGCCTTCTCTGAAGGACGACGGCTTGCCGTGTGCCTGAACGCCCCTCATAGAGCTAGACCACATAGATCAACCGTTAGGTGAAGAGAAGAGCGGTCACGAACGTTCGGCATAGATATACACGGCGACGTCGATACTTACAGCAACCTATTGCGCATGTCTGAGCAAACAGTGCCATCCTGTGGCGAGATTTATGTAAATACACGTCCACAAAATTAATAAAATTACATTTTAAACGAAATCTATAAACAGGAGTGTCAAACTCATTTTTCTCTTGAAAGTCTTTATTACACGTTGACCGAGTGCCATGTCTAATCTCGTTGCATACAATGTATAACAACGTTGACGATAAAGAAAATTCAATTAATTTTAATGGATGCCGTCCCTCCAAGGGCGTAACCGGTTCGTTTTGGGGGGTGCCCTAGCACCCCCGAATTCAAACCAAACACCCCTAGACATTATAGCTATTATCGAAACCCTCTTTTCTTTAAAGGGACAGTGTATAATAATTAGATAGATAGATATTATTCATCCCCATAGGAAAATTCACACTTCCAGCAGTATCCTTGTGTTGAAAAATAAAATAATAATAAAATAAAAGAAATAGAATACAAAAATACCCAATATAACGTGTTGATATAGAGCAGGGGTGTCAAACTCATTTTAACTCGGGGGCCACACGATAGAACAAACATTCTGTCGGGGGCCGGACGAGTAGATTAAAGAGAAAGAAAAAGAGAGATAAAGAAATAAGAGAAAGAGGGAGGGAAATGGAGAGAGGGCGGGACAAAGAAAGAAAAAGAGAGAGAGGGAGAGAGCGTGAGAAACAGAAGATAAAAAGTCGTGAGAGAGGGGTAAAAGAAATGGAGAGGACGAAAGAAATCCAAAAAGAAATAGAAAGACAGGAGAGAAAAGAGAAAAGAAAGTGCAAAGGGTATGAAGAGAGAAAGAGAAAAGAGAGAAAAGAAAGTGCAAAGGGTATGAATAGAGAAAGAGAGAAAAGGAAAAAAAGGAAGTTAGAGCAAAAGAGGTTAAAAGACACAGAGAGAGAAAGAAACAAAGGCCAACAAAGGAAGAGAAAAAGAGACACAGAGAGTGAAAGAGACAGAGTGGGAGAAAAGGGTTGGAAAAGAAAGAAAGAGAGAGACAGAGACAAAGTGGGAAAAAAGGGTTGGAAAAGAAAGAAAGAAAGAAAGAAAGAAAGAAAGAAAGAAAGAAGAGAGAGAGAGAGAGAGAGAGAGAAAGAGAGAGAGAGAGAGAGAGAGAGAGAGAGAGAAATAAATACAAGTACAGTGTCTTTGTTCGAGGCACCTGGCTTTGGCAACATCAAGTTGACATATTTCAACCTGCAGCTTGTTTTTCTCTTGCGCTTCTCTGAATGTTGTCTCGCGGGCCGGATTCAATCCCTTAGCGGGCCTAATCTGGCTCGCGGGCCGCCTGTTTGACACCTGTGATATAGAGTATTTAAATAGTGCTACATAAAATACACATTGTCATAAAAATAGGATAATATGCAAATGTGGGGGTGGGGTGTAATGTGGGCTTTTACTCCCCCGGGTGGAGTTAAAGAGCCTCATGGCATGAGGAAGAAATGATCTGCCTCCTAGTGCAACAAAAACCTCGATTGAATAAAAAGAATTGAATTCTAGGTTAAAAAAAAACATTGAGAAATTTGTATTATTCCTAAAGTGCAGCCATGTTTGTCTGACGTCTTGCTGCTTCCTGTGTTACTGCTTTTCTTTTGCATTAGACAACAGTGCTATCTAGTGGTTGAACATTACACACTGGGACTTTAAGAAAGGGCGCTTAAATATGATGAAAAACCTCGGATAAAAATAGAAAAATACAACAACCGACATTGTGAAGGACGTGGCTTCGGAAATACTCCACTGCTTTGAAATGGTTCAGTCTATTTGATTTACACTCACGGAGAAATAGGATATAAACCAGTGGTGTCAAACATGCGGCCCGCTGGCCGGATCAGGCCCGCTAAGGGATTGAATACCCGCGAGACAACGCTGAGAGAAGCACAAGAGACAAATGAGCTGCAGGTTGAAATGTGTCCACTTGATGTTGCCAACACCAGCTACTTCTCACAAAGACACTGTACTTGTATTTCTTTCGCTCTCTTCCTCCCCTTTTCTCTCATTGTCTATCTCTCTTTCACTCTCTCCGTCTCTCTTTTCTTTCTTTGTTCCCATTGTCTCTTTCTCTCTGTGTCTTGACTTATTTTGCTCTCTCTTCCTTTTTTTCCTTTTGTTTCTCTCTCTCTCTTGATTTCCCCTTCTCTCTTTCTACCCTTATCGCTTTTTCTTCTCTTTGGATTTCTTTCTTTCTCTATCTTCCTTTCCTGCTCTCTCACTATTTCTCCTATCCCTTTTGTTTCTTGTGTTCTCTCATTCTCTCTTGTTTCTTTCTCTCTCTTTCTTTTTCCTTGTCCCACACTCTCTTTTTCTCTCCCGCTCTTTCTATTATTTCTCTCTCTCTCTCTTTTTTTATTTCTCTCAAATCGTGTGGCAGACGAGTTAAAATGAGTTTGACACCCCTGACTTAGATGTCTAGATAGATGTCTAGATTGATAGATAAAAAGATGTCTAGATAGATAGATAGAAAGATCACAGATAGATAGTTGGAGCTCATTGGGTTTGATTAAAGCTGCATCCAATGCTAAGCAAAGGTAGTCTATTTAGACATCTATCTATCTATCGAGACATCTATCTTTCTATCTAGACATATATCTGTCTATCTATCTAGACATCTTTCTATCTATCTAGACATCTATCTATTGAGACATCTATCCAGACATATATCTATCGAGACATCTATCTATCTATCCAGACATATATCTATCCATCTATCTAGACATATATCTATCGAGACATCTATCTATCTATCCAGACATATATCTATCTATCTATCTAGACATGTGTCTAGACATCTATCTAACGAGACATCTATCTATCTAGACATCTATCTATTGAGACATCTATCTATCGAGACATCTATTTAGACATCTATCTATCGAGACATCTATCTATCTATCCAGACATCTACCTATCTAGACATCTTTCTATCTATCTAGACATCTATCTATCTATCTAGACATCTATCTATCTACCTAGACATCTATCTATCTATCTAGACATCTATCTATTGAGACATCTATCTATCTATCTATCGAGACATCTATCTATCTATTTATCTTGACATCTTTCTATCTATCTATCTAGAGATCTATCTATCTATTTAGACATCTATCTATCTATCTATCGAGACATCTATCTTTCTATCTAGACATATATCTGTCTATCTATCTAGACATCTTTCTATCTATCTAAACATCTATCTATTGAGACATCTATCCAGACATATATCAATCCATCTATCTAGACATATATCTATCGAGACATCTATCCAGACATATATCTATCTATCTAGACATGTGTCTAGACATCTATCTAACGAGACATCTATCTATCCAGACATCTTTTTATCTATCTATCTAGACATCTATCTATTGAGACATCTATCCATCTATCTAGACATCTATCTATCGAGACATCTATCTATCGAGACATCTATCTATCGAGACATCTATTTAGACATCTAGACATCTATCTATCGAGACATCTATCTATCTATCCAGACATCTACCTATCTAGACATCTTTCTATCTATCTAGACATCTATCTATCTATCTAGACATCTATCTATCTACCTAGACATCTATCTGTCCATCCAACTAGACATATATCTATCGAGACATCTATCTATCTATCCAGACATATATCTATCTATCTAGACATGTGTCTAGACATCTATCTAACGAGACATCTATCTATCTAGACATCTTTTTATCTATCTATCTAGACATCTATCCATCTATCTAGACATCTATCTATCGAGACATCTATTAAGACATCTATCTATCAAGACATCTATCTATCTATCCAGACATCTACCTATCTAGACATCTTTCTATCTATCTAGACATCTATCCATCTACCTAGACATCTATCTATCTAGACATCTATCTATCTACCTAGACATCTATCTATCCATCTATCTAGACATATATCTATCGAGACATCTATCTATCTATCCAGACATATATCTATCTATCTAGACATGTGTCTAGACATGTATCTAACGAGACATCTATCTATCTAGACATCTTTTTATCTATCTATCTAGACATCTATCCATCTATCTAGACATCTATCTATCGAGACATCTATTAAGACATCTAGACATCTATCTATCGAGACATCTATCTATCTATCCAGACATCTACCTATCTAGACATCTTTCTATCTAGCTAGACATCTATCTATCTAGACATCTATCTATTGAGACATCTATCTATCTATTTATCTTGACATCTTTCTATCTATCTATCTAGACATCTATCTATCTAGACATTTTTTATCTATCTAGAGATCTATCTATCTATTTAGACATCTATCTATCTATCTAGACATGTTTTATCTATCCATCTATCTATACATCTATCTATCTCGACATCTTTCTATCTATCTATCTAGACATCTATCTATTTATCTCGACATCTTTCTATCTAGACATTTTTTATCTATCTAGGCCTTTTTTTCTATCTATCTCGACATCTATCTATCTATCTAGACATTTTTGTATCTATCTATCTAGACATCTATCTATTTAGACATCTATCTAGACATTTTTTATCTATCTATCTATCTAGACATCTACCTATCTCGACATATTTCTATCTATTTATCTCGACATCTTTCCATCTAGACATTTTTTTATCCATCTATCTAGACATCTATCAAGACATCTATCGAGAAATCTACCTATCTAGACATCTTTCTATCTAGACATCTATCTAGACATCTATTGAGACATCTACCTATCTAGACATCTATCTATCCATCCATCCAATCGGGAAAAAAATACAAGGGAGTTCGTCAGGGTGAGTATAGGAATATTTTTTATTCCAATGGAAAACATTGAAAAGGAGAAGGCTATGAAAGTTCAGGCCACAGTGCTCGAAACGTAGAAAAAAGAAGAAATATGGATAAAATAGCGTCAATCAACAAAAAGCACTACTGGAAAACCCCTCCCCGCTTGAAGAAAACGCATGCGGTTAAAAACAGCAGATCGATGGTCAGAAGGGGGTTTTGGGGTTTTTAAGGGTTATTGTTCTATCTTCGTTATTCATTATCCATTATCCGTTATCGGTCAGTTCATAATACGCTACAAAGCCAAGGAGCCGGGACACTTACTCTCAGCCAAAAGGCTAAGCTAAGGTCCTAGCCCTAAAGCCTTGCTGCGATCATTGCGAATGCACCGTTCCCGGAGGTACTGCAATACCGGGCCGATGCGTGGAGTGGACAGAGCAAGCTCTTATTCCATCTCCGGATTGCAAAAATCAAAGATCATGGCAAAGGCCAAGCTAAGGACTGACATAGCATCAAAGCCACAGTCCAAAAACAACAAGGCCAAGAAGAACATTGTTAATCACAAAATTGGCACTTCAGTCTTCAGTCAAGAGTCTGGCTTTGCAACCTAAAGGGGATTGGCAAACTCCTGGTACAAAATTTGGTATACATTTATTTTTTAATAAGGGGGGAAAAAGACATTACCGTATTTTCCACACTATAAGGCGCACCTAAAAGCCTTTCTTTTTTTCAAAAGCTGACCGTGCGCCTTATGATACAGTGCGCCTTATATATGGATCAATATCAAGCCGCAAAGTCTTGCAACTACAGTAAGCAAACGCCAACTCCCATTACCCCCCTGAAGAAGAAGTAGAGCGCAGTGCATGCTGGGATTTATTTACCGGCGTTTCATTGGCTAACCAATGTGTCAATCATCATTTGAATCGATCACTATTGGCTAAAGTTATTCGGAGGTCAAAGGGCGGATCCTTTTGATCATTTACAGGCTCTCATAGGCTAAAGGGGCAAAACAAAGCCTGCAATTGGCCGAAAAAGATGTGTCAATCATCAGTTGAATCGATCACTATTGGCTAAAGTTATTCGGAGGTCAAGGGGGCGGATCCTTTTTATCATTTACAGGCTCTCATAGGCTAAAGGGGCAAAACAAAGCAATTGGCCGAAAAAGATGAATGTGAATAGCATGTTGGGTTGACGCCATAGAGAAAACAGTATTTTACTATTCCGTACTGTATTTGTAAATATTTTACTCTCCTGGATTTACTACACTCACGGATATAAAAGGACATTGGCTGCACATTATTATGAACACAACGACTTCGGTGAGCTACTCCGGGTTTTATATTATCCCTGTATCTTGTTTCAGACTGAACTCGATGTTTCTGTGATAAGCGGTGCAGATAATGGATGGAATGGAGTGTCTATTTTTAAATTCAACTCAATTCCAAGTGTTTATTGTCATATGCACAGTAAAGTTGCGAGTGAAAAAGAAAGTAGAAACTAAGGAATGGTTGGCATTTCTTGAATCCCAAGACTTTAACCTTCGGAACGATGCATTTGAGTGACATCGTACGGACACCGCATCCGCACGTGTTCTCGACACATATTTGCAAGCTTTGGGAATGTTAAGGGGGTAAGAAGTTGGACTGAACCATCTGACTGTTTTGTCCACGTTCCCATTGTAGCGCCTTATAATCCGGTGCGCCTTATGTATGGAAAATATAGGACCAAAAACGATTTTTTTCGGGGTGCGCCCTATAACCCGGTGCGCCTTATAGTGCGGAAAATACGGTACTTTTCACGAGTACACAAAGTAAAAATATCTCAAGTGGTTGCAAAATATACGCGCGATGGTGTGTGCCTGATTTAACAACAATCCAAAATATTGAAGAGGATCGCTGATGCAAAAGCCTTTTTCGTTGCTCTCTTGAAGGAAGAATGGATATGGCAAACAATGGCGGCCGTGGGGCAGCAGATTTCCTCCGTTTTTAGATATGAACCACCATGTTAGATTGTAAATACCGCACTACAAGTTGTAACTTTTATTCTAAAAATACTATGTTTTTTTCCCCACAGGCTGGCTCAGAACTGGCGGGGACCAGGCACATCCAACAGTTTAATACAGGGGTGTCAAACTTATTTGAGCTTTGGGCCACTTAGTAGAAAAAAAACCTCATGGAGACTAGTATTTTAAAGAGAAATAAAGAAAAAGAGAGGGAAATAGTAAGAGAGAGAAAGAGAGAGAAAGAGAGAGAAGGAAAGGGAGATGAAAACAAAAAAGCAAGAGAAATAGACAGAGGGAGAAAGAGAAGAGAAAAACAACAGGAGAGAGGGAGAGAAAAAAAAGTGAAAGAAACAGAAAGATAGAGACAAAGGAAGAAAGAACAACATAAAATGAGAGGAGAAAACAGAGGTGAAAAGAAGAGAAAGAGAGAGAGGGGAAGGGAGAGAAAGAAAGAGAGAGAAGGAAAGAGAGAAAAGAGTAAGAAAGGAGATGAAAACAAAAAAGCAAGAGAAATAGACAGAGGGAGAAAGAGAAGAGAAAAACAACAGGAGAGAGGGAGGGAAAAAAAGTGAAAGAAACAGAAAGATAGAGACAAAGGAAGAAAGAACAACATAAAATGAGAGGAGAAAACAGAGGTGAAAAGAAGAGAAAGGGAGAGAGGGGAAGAGAGAGAAGGAAAGGGAGAAAAGAGTAAGAAAGGGAGATGAAAACAAAAAAAGCAAGAGAAATAGACAGAGGGAGAAAGAGAAGAGAAAAACAACAGGAGAGAGGGAGGGAAAAAAAAATAGTGAAAGAAACAGAAAGATAGAGACAAAGGAAGAAAGAACAACATAAAATGAGAGGAGAAAACAGAGGTGAAAAGAAGAGAAAGGGAGAGAGGGGAAGAGAGAGAAAGAAAGAGAGAGAAGGAAAGAGAGAAAAGAGTAAGAAAGGGAGATGAAAACAAAAAAAAGCAAGAGAAATAGACAGAGGGAGAAAGAGAAGAGAAAAACAACAGGAGAGAGGGAGAGAAAAAAAGAAAGTGAAAGAAACAGAAAGATAGAGACAAAGGAAGAAAGAACAACATAAAATGAGAGGAGAAAACAGAGGTGAAAAGAAGAGAAAGGGAGAGAGGGGAAGAGAGAGAAAGAAAGAGAGAAGGAAAGAGAGAAAAGAGTAAGAAAGGAGATGAAAACAAAAAAGCAAGAGAAATAGACAGAGGGAGAAAGAGAAGAGAAAAACAACAGGAGAGAGGGAGAGAAAAAAAAGAAAGTGAAAGAAACAGAAAGATAGAAGGAAAGGGAGAAAAGAGTAAGAAAGGGAGATGAAAACAAAAAGCAAGAGAAATAGACAGAGGGAGAAAAAGAAGAGAAAAACAACAGGAGAGAGAGAGAAAAAAAAAAGAAAGTGAAAGAAACAGAAAGATAGAGAAGGAAAGGGAGAAATGAGTAAGAAAGGGAGATGAAAACAAAAAAGCAAGAGAAATAGACAGAGGGAGAAAAAGAAGAGAAAAACAACAGGAGAGAGGGAGAGAAAAAAAAGAAAGTGAAAGAAATAGAAAGATAGAGACAAAGGAAGAAAGAACAACATAAAATGAGAAGAGAAAACAGAGGTGAAAAGGAGAGAGGGGAAGAGAAAGAAAGAGAAAAGAGTGAGACAAAGAGAGTGAGAATAACAGACAAAAAGAGCGAAGAAAGAGAAAAAAGACGACAAAGAGCAGAAAGAGAGAGAGAAAAATATAGAAAAAAAAGAGTGAACTGTGATAGAAGAGGAGTGAAAGAGAGGGTGAGACAAAGTGAGAGAGAAAGCAAACGGCAAAGAGGCTACAAAAATTGAGACAAAGAGAGCAAAAGGGAGACAAAGAAACAGCAACTGCTTTCAGAGAGAGAAAAAAGAGACAGAGGAGGAGAGAAATACAGCTCTAGTTGTTTTGTGAATGGTGCTTGGATTTAGCAACATCTAGTGGACATGTTCGAAACTGCAGCTCATTTTTCTCTTGCATTTCTCTCAGTGTTGTCTCACAGGCCGGATACAAACTGATGGCGGGCCTGCGGGTTTCATCTTTGACACCCCTGGTTTAAGTAAAGCAAAGCATTCCGAAGTCACACGGCAGTTGATGACGCAATGATTTCTGCCAAGTCCTCCGAATGTCAAATCAATTTAATGAAGTGGAGGTAAACTGCGGGAGTGACTATGACACCCTTAACACCTGATCAGTGACACGCATGAATGGATGAACAAGATTCCCACTGTCCCTATTGAGTAAGATCAGGATCAGGACCCAAACGCGTGCGGTTTCTCACACAAGCCTTTTATTTTACGGGAAATTCGGAGTCATGCACATTAGGCAGCAGTCTGGCAGGCGATGACAGGAAGCCAGAGGCCGACAGTCGATACCAGTTGCCCGAGCAGATATCGGACAGATGGGGTCGATACCGGACAGGACGGGACAGACAGGATTGATATCAAAACAGGATATCGAAATAAAACAGGTAAAAAATAGACGGGAACGAAAACTGGAGATAATAATAAACAGTACAAACACAGACAGGAACGATACCAGAGAGGAAACACAGGAAGGAAACCGGACATAGTCAAAACCCACGTCTTGTGGGGAAGACGTTGGTTGACGGACTGACAAAGGGTGAGTGAGAGTACTGAGCTTAAATAGAAGGGAAGCCAATCGGTCAACGAGCCGCAGCTGGCCCCAATTGGTCGCCATAGCAACCGTGACAGTACTGACTATAATTCGGAAGCTCGTCCAATCACAACAGTCCGTGCACTTGCTGTGCCTTAAGCTCTCCCATCCCTTGAGATGTGAGAAAGTGATAGACAGACTAAGTATTGCGACTACATGAAAAAAAGACTCATCTTGGGATCAAGGTAGAGCGCTCGTCTTGGGAGCAAGATGTCTCAGGTTCGATTCCCGGATCCTCCGTGTTATATGTCGAAGTGTCCTTGGGCAAGACACTGAATCCCTAATGCCCCAATAAGCAGGTTCCTTGCAATAAGCCAATTTATGTGTGATTTTCGTCGTACTTCGTAATCAACATGGACTTCAGGGCGGCATGAGCTCAGGAAGTCGAGTGCTCGTCTTGTGATCAAAAGGTCGCAGGTTCGATTCCCGGCTCTTCCGTGTTATATGTAGATATTGAGAATTCGTTAAGTCTTCTGGGAAGTCACTTCTTTCAAAGTCAGGTCCCGACCTCCTTCCATCTGAAGTGGTTATCTTGTGACTTCTTCCTCGGTCTTGAGAGTATTGGGACACATCTCAATTGCACGTGCACACTATGTGGAGTGCCTTCAGTTGCAGGGTGAGGAGCGCAATTCTCGTTCCTCATTGCAGACGGTGAAGTGTCCTAGGGCAAGACACTGAATCCCCAATGCTCCTGATAAGCAGGTAGTGGCTTTGCACAGCCGATGTTGCTATCGGTGTGTGTGTGTGTGTGTGAATGGGTAAGTGTGAAGCACATTGTAAAGCACTTTGGGAGGTCTTCAAAGACTTGAAAAGCGCTATAGAAATACAGACCATTTACTAGCTAGTTGATTGAGATTGTGAGCGGTGGACACATGTGTTACTTTTCTGTACTAGACATTTCCCCGCTGATGTCTCTTCAATGGAAGTTTTTAAATTAAGGCTTAAGACACACTTCTATTCCAAAGCTTATGATTGATGCCCACCTCATATTCTGTATTGTCCCGTCTTTTTCCGACTGCCCGCCTGGTGGTGATACGAAGGAGAAGGACGATTTGAGATGAGTCAGCGGACCGGCGTTTGACCTGATGCATGTGAACGCCTGCACGGACCAGGTGGCAGAGATGGGAAGCTGCGTCGTGGCCGTCATAGACTTTCTGGACTAGTTTACAGGCTGGGGGCGTCGCTGCTGTCATGCACTTTCCGGACATTTTTAACATGTTACCTAACTCATTTTTCTCTTGCGCTCCTCCTAAGGCGGGGCCGCCGGCCCTATTCAAACCAAAGGTGGGCCCGAGGGCCGCACGTGTGACACCAGTGATGCAAAAAGGGACACCGGGGACTAGAGTGGCACCAAAACAACAATTTTTATTCATAGTACCTTTTATGATAAACATATTTTTGGACCATTTCCGTTTGGCGGGCCCGATGGAAAAGGCGGACGGGCCTCGTGTGCCCTGCGGGCCATAGTTTGCCCACCCCTGACCAACTTCAATGATTTCCTGCAAGAAAGAGTATCAATTGAACGTCACGAGTGCCAACATCGGCAGGAATATTCGTCCATCGCTCCGACCTTTTCAGATCTTCCGGTATATCGAATCGTTCGAAGGTCGGGAGGAAAATATCACGAAAAAACGCCAAAACGGTGACGACGGATGGAAATGAAAAAAAAAAAAGCGATTGAGTTGAGATGCTCGCTGAAAAGGCAAAATGTGAACGAGAAAAAAAAAAAGCCGACAGGAATGTCACGTATAGGCGCCTGTGGTTTTACGTGCCCCCCCCCTTTCACCCCGAAAACTGCACAGCACCGCCACCCACCAAAGCTGCTAATAGTAGCCCTTGTGATAAAGTGATGACAACTCACCTGAATGATGCATTAAAAGCCATAGAGCGGGGCTTCCTCACCTGGATCCATGCAAAAAATGGAAAGGGAAACTCTAGGGCCGCACGATTAAGCGAAATCGATATTTCCGGTGACGTCGTGCGGGATTGACAACCTTTTATGAACTGTACAAGAAAACATCAAGATTTGTTTATATATATTAAGACAAAATACAACAAAACCGGGCAGCACGGCGGGGCAGTGGTTACAGTTCGAAAGTCTCGGGAACCTCCTGTGTGGGTTCAAATCCAGCTACCAGACTTACTGGGCGGAGTTTGTATGTTCTCCCCGTGCTTGCGTGGTTTCTCCTCCGGGCACTCCGGTTTCCTCCCACATTCCAAAAACATGCATTTCAGGTGAATTGGCCGGTCCAAATTGTCCTTAGGTGTGACTGGGTCTGTCCCCGTGTGCCTTGCGATTGGCTGGCAACCAGTCCAGGGTGTCCCCTGCCCGATGATTGCTGGGTTGGGCTCCAGCATCCCCGCGACCCTACTGAGGATAAGCGGTGCAGCTGATGAGATGAGATATTTCGAGTGACGTGGTGCGGTTTTGTAAACTAGGGATCAGGAACCTTTTATGAACCATGCAAACATATTTTGATTTTTTTTTTGAGTACAACTGAGCCACACCATATATATCAAGACAAAATTCAACAAAACCGCCAAATCTGCTAATTTTTCAGCACATTTTAATTTACTCTGTGATGTATGCTTAGTAATAATAATAATAAAGCCAGAGTCTGTGTCCCATATGGATATGAATATACTACTCAAAAATCGTCTCCCTCCCCCAGTTTACTAGTGCTGAGGCTAATTTTGATCCATTATCTGCACCGCTTATCCTCAGTAGGGTCACGGGGGAGCTGGAGCCCATCCCAGCTATCTTAAGGCAGTGGGCAGGGGACACCCTACACTGGTTGCCAGCCAGTCGCAGGGCACACAAAGACTCATTATTACCTAGGGACAATTTAGAACGGCCAATTAACCTGACATGCATGTTTTTGGAATGTTGGGAGAAAACCAGCGTGCCCGGAGGAAACCCACGCAAGCACAGGGAGAACATGCAAACTCCACACAGGAGGATTCAATTTCAGGATCTCAGAACCGTGCCGCACACGCTCTGCCCTGAATATGAATATACTACTCAAAATTTGTCTCCCTTCCTCAGTTACTAGTGCTGAAGCTCATTTTGATCCATTATCTGCACGCTTATCCTCAGTAGGGTCGCGGGGGAGCTGGAGCCCATCCCAGCTATCTTCAGGCAGTGGGCAGAGCACACAGAGACATACAACTCACTCGCTCATTCTCACCAAGGGACAATTTGGACCGGCTAATTAACCTGACATGCATGTTATTGGAACGTGGGAGGAAACCGGAGTGCCGGCACAGGGAGAACATGCAAACTCTGCACAGAAAGGCTGGATTTGATCCCATGACCTCAGAAACACGCCGCGGAAGCGCTCCCCACTTATCCACCGTGCCGGCCTAATGATAATATTAGACTTTTTAACAAATTTGAGTTTCCGCCGTTACAACGCCCTTACCGACGGTCAAAAGCAGTGTGTTACTTTCGTGTCACACGCAAGTAAACCATAACATACAACTGTAAACATTAGTGGACAGCCCTCGCTTGCTTAGTAACAATGTTGCATTAAGGGTAATGCAGTTCTTATGTTACTAAGGACATAACATCACATAGAGAGAGGGATTGGATAGTTTGTTTTACTGTTGACTTTTGTCGTAAACAGAATATTTGAAGTGTAGTTCCCTATTTCTACTTGACCGGTGTTTTATGCTGTGAGAGTTTGATTCATGTATTTTACACTGCAGCGTTAAACACACTTTGTATTATTGAACTGTTTACTTTTGTTGCGTGAAAACACGAAGTACAGTAGCATAGGTCTACTTGAGCGGTTGTCTGACTAGAGATTGTGATTTATTCTAGATCGTGAAACTCACTTTATATTGTTTTACAATTGATTTTTGTTGTGAACACAATACTTGAAGTACAGTAGCATAGGTCTACTTGAGCGGTTGTCTGACTCGAGATTGTGATTTATTCTCTATCGTGAAACTCACTTTATATTGTTTTACAATTGAATTTTGTTGTGCACAAAATACTTGAAGTGCAGTAGTATATAGTTATTTGATTAGTTGTCTCAGGTTGTGAGAGTTTGTTTTAATTTATTAGAATTACTTTATATTGTTTAAGGAAGATTGTTATTTTATGATATGGTTTACTGTTTATTTTTGTTGCACTTCAAGTGTAGGTCTGTTCTTTTCTTTGACTCGAATACTGCAAAATCTGAAAAACCTCAATGAACATTTTTCCCTCCAAAATCGTGCAGCCCTAGCTGAAACACATTACAAAGCCCTTCCAGAGAAATCAAACGCAAGGAAACATCCCGACCAAATGCCAGTTTTGGGAACCCCGCTCTATAAAAACGACGCGATATGGGATCGGTACCAACAGTCAACATGTTCCCGCTTTTGAAATTACAAAAAAGTTCCAAGAATGCTTCGACAGTAAATATTCAACCACGAGATGTGTTTTTGATTTTCCTTTTTTTTTTGTCATTTTTTTAAATTTATGCATAAAGCGCCGACCCGAAAAACAGAGCGTGTGCCGCCGTTTCCGGGCGTTTTCAAAAACGGACGGCTAAACGTTAGAAAGATAAAACACGTCTTCTCCGTTAAAATAGCTTGGATATTTTACAGCAGTATAAAAGCCACAGTCTCCTTGAGGAGCTCCCACGGATCAGTGACCCGTATGGACGGAAACGAAAAAAAAAACAAAAAAACCTCAAGAAATCCACCGCTTCGGAGTAGTTGAGCAAACGTGCCGATTGGAAAAAAACGGAGAAATGCGGTTGTATGAAAAGCCGAACTGACAACACAACTACTACTGTACTATTACTACCACTAGCAATGTGTTCGAATGGGTCCGCTTTTCCAAGAAAGGAACTCCACTGACAGCAAATTTAAATGAATAAGGTAGTGTGACCAATGTTCCCTCTAAGCTGCGTGTGTGCGCAATTGCGCACTACCCAGAGCTTTTCTGCGCACAAGAAAATCTAGCCAGCTCACAAAAATCAGGGCTCGAAATTGCTAATTAAGACGCGAATTAAGTCAAAGTTACAGTGCATGAAGGTAAAAATACATGGGTTACCCCGACGTTGTGTTCTAAATGTGGTATTTGGAAGTCCATGTCGAAGTAGAACAAAGTTGAGTAAAGTCAGTAGAGTTTGTCGAGAACCGGCTTCTTCGGCTCGGCTCACTAAAAAGAACCGTCTCTTTTGGGTGCCAAACGGCTCTTCAGGTTGTTTTTGCTTCTTTAATCCCTATTTGACCAAATATTTTGTAAAATTATGCACACAATGACTTAAAGGAAGGGGGGGAAATAGAACAAAAAATAAAAAAAATACCAAAATAAAAAACTAGTGAAAAGCTGAGAAAAAAAGAAACAAAAGGAGAGAAAAAGAGAAAAAAAGAGCAGAAACAATTCAGGAAAAAACAAATAAAGGAAATAAGGTAATAGATAACAAAAAAGCAAGAAAAAAAGTAACAGCTAGGGAAAAAATAAACACAAGATATTTTTAAAGGAATAAAAAAAAATTAGAAAAGAAGAAGAAAAAGTTTGTGTAGCATTCAAATAACTTTCAATGATATCAAGTGAATCTTGTTGCCAACATTGTACTTCCACTAAAAAATGTGATTAAATACAGTTGTGTATCGTGCAACCGACTCAATAAGCCCCCAAAAATGTTAGTATTGTGTAACAAAAGATACCAGGAATAAAAGAAATGGAAATCTTGTGAAAGAATTGTAAAAACAAATGACGTTTGTAGGCCGTACAACCTTTGCAATAATACATTAGTCAATTCATTCAAAAGTGAAAAATAATTTTGCATTGCCTGAAACTTTTGAACATGTTTGATAATGACTTAGTTGCCACACTTGGGATTGCCGTTGCTCACTGTTGTTTCAAGCGTTGCTCACCGACTTTGTGTGAAAGCTCAGACCCGCGGAAGATTAGAGGGAACATTGAGTGTGACGCTTATAACCGCCAATGGCACTGAATGCTATAACTAGAAAAGAAGAGGATGCGGCTTCGATGATTGTATAAACATGCCACTTTTGGAGTCCAAATATGTATTTCACGTTACATTTTTGTCCTCGTGCTATGCCAGGGGTGGCGAACACGCGGCCAATCAGAATGCGGCTCTTTGCCTCATCATATTTTCTATATACTGTGTCACTTTACCTCATTTCATGTTTAGATTTCATCCCCCCTCTTAAAACACATTAGAATCCATCAGAGTTAATAACAAACAATAAATAATATTTTGAAATTAATTTGGCAGATTGGTTGTTTTTGTGCTGCTACGGACACATAACTGATCTGCGTAGGTGACGTCTAATGCCGGGAAATTGAGTAAACATTTCATGAGCGTGCAGACTGTTACCCTCACGGTCAAAATGGCAAAATGCAAAGCAAAATGGAAATACCGTATTTTCCGCACTATAAGGCGCACCTAAAAGTCTTAATTTTTTTCAAAAGCTGACCATGCGCCTTATAATACAGTGCGCCTTATATATGGGTCAACATTAAAATCGCAAGGTCTCGCAACTTACGCAACAGCCGCCGACTCGATTTTCCCCCGAACGTGGAGTAGTCCGCGGTGTATGCTGGGATTTATTTACCGGCGTTTCATTGGCTAACCAATGTGTCAATCATCATTTGAATCGATCGCTATTGGCTGAAGTTATTCGGAGCCTCGGATAGGCTAGAGGGCCGAAACAAACCCTGCAATTGGCCGAAAAAGATGTGTCAATCATCCGTTAAATCGATCGCTATTGGCTGAAGTTATTCAGAGCCTCGGATTGGCTAGAGGGCCAAGACAAACCCTGCAATTGGCCGAAAAAGATGACTGACTAGCAAGCTTGCTAAACTACGTCATAAAGAAACATGTTTCATTAGTCTGTATTTGTAAATATTTGACTCTCCTGGATTTACTACACTCACGGTTGTAAGAAGACCATGGTTGCGTATCATTATTGAACGTGAGACCTTAGGTGAGCTAAGCGGGTTTATATTTTCCCGGTATCTTGTTTTAGAACGATCTTGAAGTTGCTGTGATGAGTTGAGTGAATTCAACTCAATTCCAAGTGTTTATTGTCATATGCACAGTCAAGTTGCGAGCGAAAAAGAAAATAGAAACTAAGGAATGGTTGGCATTTCTTGAATCCCAAGACTTTAACCTTCCAAATGATGGAACGATGCATTTGAGTGACATTGTACGGACACTGTTTCCGTACATGTCCGAGACACGTATTTGCGTCTTTGCAAGCTTTGGGAATGTTAAGGGGGTAATAAGTTGGACTGAACTATCTGACTGTTTTGTCCACGTTCCCATTGTAGCGCCTTATAATCCGGTGCGCCTTATCTATGGAAGATATAGGACCAAAAACTATTTTTTGGGGGTGCGCCCTATAACCCGGTGCGCCCTACAGTGCGGAAAATACGGTAGTATTATGTGTTATGGGAAATAATATGTTTTCAATCGTGTGTGTGTGTCTGTCATGGCGGGTCAGTGCGTGGTGTGGCTCTTTGACTCTCTCATTTAAAAATGTAGGCTCTTTGTGTCAAATGTGTTCGCCACCCCTGTACTATACATTAACGGTTAAGAAACACTGTCATTCCTGACCATTCCGAAACACTTTCTTGTGTGGTCGGAGAACCGGCATGAAACGCACAACTCCGATAAATCAAACTCCGCAAGATTCAAACTGCTTCTGGAGTTCTAGAGAAGCGACGACTTCCTACCGGCAGAAAAAGATCTCGAGAGCCAGTGTACCGCTCGGCAGCCCGGATTCCTGCTCTCTAGGAAGGAATACTGGCAACGTTATATTTACAACCCAAAAAATGTCGTTTTGGCGATGCACGTACGGAGCGATTCTCAATTAAAGTCGCGGTAGCGCCGCCTGCCTTCTTAAAGGGGTATTAACACTTAAAAAGCCAAAGAGGGGGAGGTGTGTATGTGCGTCCTGGGTTACAATCCTTTCGAGTGTAGCCCCTATGGTCACAAAGTAGGCAAAAAGTAGATAAGTCATCTATGTGTAAGCAAAACTATTTACATTCAACAGAGCGCGGGCACTCTGAAACTGGAGGGCATTCTTTTCCTTTTATTTTGAAACACCGACCGATATTATATTCCTTAAGATGAGCACACTGCGATTTGTGCACGGCATGCGCGGCGTACTCGCGGAGGGAGAGAGAGCCCTTTGAACCCTAAAGTCTTTGACAGCGACGATAGTATACCAGGTTCGACCGTTAATTCTCCCCTGGAGAGGTTCACGTCACGAGCGTAATGATCAACACGGGGAACACAATAAAAGAGATAGCGAGTGTAGAGCAAAGCCGATGATCCGTGTTCCATGCAGACGTGTGCCTTCCTAAAGTGGAGAATACGATGCGTGTGAAATGTGTTCCTGTGTGCCTCTCGCTCCTCGGACTCCGTTTCCCGTCACGCTTCACACCAGGTTGTACTCTTTGAGGTTGAGCTGCAGGATGGTGTCTTTGACGGCGGCGAAGACGAAGCGGATGTTCTCCGTGTCGGTGGCGCAGGTGAAGTGGGAGTAGATGATCTTGTCGCTGTCCGGGTTCAAGTCCACAAACATTTTCAGGATGAACTCGCGGCCGGCGAGGGGATCGCGTTGAGGGCCTGGGGGAAACGAGGACGGCGCCACTTGGTGAAATAGTTTGGTTTATTTTTATGTTGGAATGTTAAGTTTCGGGAATGGCTTTTCATCTGATTTTATATAAGGAAACCCCTCAGTTAACGGGGTTAATGGTGATCGGAACCACTCCCGAAAAGTGAAAAACCACAAAGCAGTATACAACTCATTTTTTTCGCAGGCCTTGCCGACTCACTCAATCACTTATCCACCCTAACATAACAGTGTGTGTGTGTGTGAGAGAGAATATGTTCGTGAGTGCGACAGAGGAAAGAGAGAGAGACAGAGGAGAGACAGAAAGACAGAGAGAGACACAGTCAGAGAGACAGACAGAGAAAGAGAGACAGACAGACAGAGAAAGAGGGACCGACAGACAGAGAGGGACCGACAGACAGAGAGGGACCGACAGACAGAGAGGGACCGACAGACAAAGAGGGACCGACAGACAGAGAGGGACCGACAGACAGAGAGGGACCGACAGACAAAGAGGGACCGACAGACAGAGAGGGACCGACAAAGAGACAGACAGACAGACGGAGACAGACAGACGGAGACAGACAGACAGAGGGACACAGAGAGACAGACAAAGAGACAGAGACAGAGAGACAGACAGAGACACAGACAGAGGGAGAGAGACAGATAGAGAGGGACAGACAAAGAGACAGACAGACAGACAGACACTGAGAGACAGACAGAGACAGAGAGACAAACACAAAGAGACAGACAGAGACACAGACATAGGGAGAGAGACAGACAGAGAGGGACGGACAAAGAGACAGACAGACAGACGGAGACAGAGAGAGAGACATTGAAAGACAGACAGAGACATAGAGACAGAGAGACAGACAGACAGAGACATAGAGACAGAGAGACAGACATCCAGAGAGAGAGAGAGAGACACTGAGAGACAGACAGAGACAGAGAGACAGAGAGACAGACAGAGAGAGAGAGACACAAAGAAACAGACAGAGACAGAGAGACAGACAGAGACACAGACAGAGAGACAGACAGAGGGAGAGAGAGACACAGAGAGACAGACAGAGACAGAGAGACAGACAGAGACACAGACAGAGGGAGAGAGACAGACAGAGAGGGACCGACAGACAGAGAGGGACCGACAAAGAGACAGACAGACAGACGGAGACATACAGACAGAGAGAGAGAGAGACACAGAGAGACAGACAAGAGACAGACAGACAGGCAGACACAGACAGACAGTGAGCAAGAGAGCAAGGAATCAAATTGCTCTCATACACTGAAAGAAGCTCTCCAATTTCGTTTTATTTTTATATAAAGACAATAGAAGCATCCATTTAACTGCAATTATGTATTATTTGTGAATCTACTGTTATCTTGTTGAAGCTTGTATGAAGGTGCGACGCTACTTCACATATTTTCACTTTTGCGGGTGGTTTCGGTACCCATAAACTGAAAACCGAGGAATCTTAGTACTACCATATTTGTGCAATGATTGATCAATTGATAAAGATCGCTGACCCAAATCACAATACATATGTACAGAAACGTACGAAAAGCCTTTTTCATTCAATTCCATTTCATAAAGCTCATATCTATAAATACATTTGTTTATAAATTAGGAGCATTTTTAAACCAATTGGATGAAATGGTCCTTTTATGAACAATTATACAATTAAATATAACTTGTACATGTAAATCGTAAAAAATCAGATAGGCTTCTGTCATTTTTTTCTCTCTCCTTATTTATTGCAGAGGTATCGGATTCAAGACTATGTACCGGCACATACAAGAAATTAAATAAACTTGTTTTTCCTCGTGGATCAACCCCTAACATGTTCAAACCTAAAGTTGCTTGTTGTTGAATCTGCCCACCCCTCACTAGGATGAGTATAACACTCCAGTTATTCTTTTTCAAACTTTTTGTTGTTTTCATAGAAAATGCTTATTTTGTAATTTGCGATAAACTGACTTGGTAAACTACGGAAAATTTGTAATCAAATCAAATCCAACTTGTTTTTTGTTATTTTGAGAGAACAAAAATCACTAATTGTATCTGACAAAAGAGCTATATAAATAGTATACATTAATTTGATTTTTTTATCACAAGTCTAACCTGACCAAATATTATTTATTCAGATTTTTGGAACTAACTTGTTGTATATAGAATTTTAATAGGGTGAAAGATAATCCATCTTCTGCACGTGGTAGTTGTGTAGTGAAAGGAAGTCCGTCCCTTTTTAGAAAACTGTCTTTTTCGGCTCAACTCATTAAAGAGAGCACGGCTCCCAAACGGCTCACTTGCTTTGATGCATTATATTAAGAATCTCATCTCATCTGCCTTACCGCTTATCCTCAGTAGGGTCGCGGGAGTGCTGGAGCCCAACCCAGCTATTTCAGGCAGTGGGCAGGGGACACCCTGAACCGCTTGCCAGCCAGTCGCAGGGCACACAGGGACAGACAACTCAGAGACAATTTGGACGAGCCAATAAATTACATCATTTTTATCACAATAATAATCATTTTTCAAAATAAAGTACCCATATACATTGATCAATATTGACCCCTAAAATTGCTAAAGTGAATAGTTCCTTAATTAGATTGGTAGGGATATTAACAATAAATGATTATTTAAAAAAATAAACCGTTTGAAAAATTGATGGAAAAAAATATTTTAAATGTCCTGTAGTTTACCGTTCCAGCCACAAAGTGTCACTATAGGATGAAAAATTCATCTTTGCACCTCACAATTTTTTCTTCCCTCCTTATTTTATATTCCCTCCATATTTTATAAGTTGGTTATTGGAACCATTTGACAGCATATCAAAATGGTTCCAATAACCAACTTAAAATAAAATAATAACAGTTTCATTTCACTGGTGAAGAAAAAAAAGCAGTACCATCAAACTCCGGGAAGTAATCCACCAGGTGAGAGTACATGATCTTCTCCTCCAGAAGGTCCCTCTTGTTGAGGAAGAGGATGACGGAGGAGTTTTGAAACCAAGGATATGTGATGATGGTCCTAAACAGAGCTTTGCTCTCCTCCATGCGGTTCTGAAAATTAAGAAAAAGGTTAGGAAAAATATCTTAAAAGAAGAACAGCTAATAACTTGTTCATGGATCCAATTGGACTTTTCCTGATCAAAGTACTCCAAGTATCATCTCTAGGATGATCCTAAACACTTATCGTGAGGTTTGGGGTGTGTTAAGATGATCAACAAAAACACAGTGCCAGAAAATATCAAAAAATTATTCACTCGGAAAGAGGGAAGTTATAACTTAAGGGGCTGTGGTAAATTCAAAATCCCAAGGGTGAGAACCACCAGGAAAAGTATGTGTGTGTCTGTGTGTGGAGATCAGAAGAAACTTCGGGATAATTTACAAAACGAGATCAAACAATGTTCAACTATTCACGTGTTCAAATATAAATACAAAAAAAACATTACTGGCAGAATACAGAGATGAAGAAAATGGCGTATGAGTGATAATAGAGATGGGAAATACTGCGTTTACAACTATGAAATTATCTGCATTTATATAGGGCTTGTTAAATCAATGACTTCCCAAAGCGCTTTACAATGTGCTCCACATTTCCCAATAGCGGCCTTGCAGCCATGTAAGACGCTAACCTGCTTATTGGGGGTATTAGGGGTTCAGTGTCTTACCCAAGGACACTTCGACATGTAACACGGACGAGCCGGGATTCGAACTGGGATCCCTTGATCCCAAGACGAGCGCTCTACCTCCTGAGCTACTGCTAGTTAACCTTGTTGTTATTGTTACTATTATTATATCCTAACTGTTATTATTGCTATTGTTGTTGTTATCATTGGTGTCACAATGATATTTAGTGACGAGTAGCATTATAACGTTAGTAGATGGGTACTACGATGATTAGTGTATAAAATATGTGACTACTGTTATTATTATAATTATTGATATCCGACCTATGTAATATGTATATCCGTGAGAATTTGTTATGTTAGACACAAGAGGAGCTATCTGTAAAATGCATTTAATAGGGAAGATGAAAAGGTAGGTAAAAATAAGCGTCTGCTTCTTACTACCCCTTTTCGAACGTGTTATGTTAACATTATTTTTGTTGTCAAGTCATTGTTTTTGTCCTGTTTTTATTTCATAATGTTCGAGATAAAGTTTTCATTCATTCATTATAAATAGAACAAATACAGTCTTGAAAAAATTGGATGCAAGCAAGTCTGTGTTTGGCATGCTGTATGAAGTCACTTTTTATGACATTTGTATGTGCTTAAGTGCAATTAGATTTTGAAATACAGGTTGAAGAACATTGATCTGGAGTAGACCAGTAAAACACAACCAAAGGACTATGTCACTAACTGCCCTCTGAGATTGGATCTGCAACCTCAGTGGAACGGTTTAAATCTATGATGATGATGATGGCGGCGGCGCGCATGGACGCAGCAGCTCACAGCTCTTCATTTAATTTTCTATTTTGCTTCCTTTTGTGCACACATGCTTGGCCGATAATACCTATAGTTGCGAGGAACTTGATATCCGCAAAAAATACAAAGGGTTGCTGGATCTCCAAGGATGGCCAACCCACTAACGAAGCGGCGGGGACGGCGTAGGGATCGCAAACAAAAGCGAGGCTGTCGCTCGGGCCATGGTGCTAAGCTAAGGGAGCTACATCGGCGAAACGGCAGAGAAGGACACGAAGATGATGGAATTGTGCCTAATTCTACTAATATTTCCTCATCAATCTCTCCATCAACAGACGCCTGAGACTGGACTATAAATGACTTATATTTCATGTTGACAATATCTGTGTATTATTTGTTATTGCAACATCCTTTTCATCCTGTTCATCTGGAAGGGGGATGACCTCATGTGCGTTTCTTTCATTTCCATCACGCTGAGGTTTTTGAGTTTTTCCTTACCCTCAAGTAGGTTTTAGATCAGGAGATGGCTTTATTTTTTTCAAAAGCTGACCATGCGCCTCATAATACAGTGCGCCTTATATAAGGATCAATATTAAGTCGCAAAGTCTTGCAACTAAGGCAAGCAGCCGCCGACTCGATTTTCCCCCGAACGTGGAGTAGTCCGCGGTGTATGCTGGGATTTATATACCGGCGTTTCATTGGCTAACCAATGTGTCAACCATTATTTGAATCGATCGCTATTGGCTAAAGTTATTCGGAGCCTCGGATAGGCTAGAGGGCCGAAACAAACCCTGCAATTGGCCAAAAAAGATGTGTCAATCATCAGTTAAATTATCGCTATTGGCTGAAGTTATTCGGAGTCTCGGATAGGCTAGAGGGCCAAAACAAACCCTGCAATTGGCCGAAAAAGATGTGTCAATCATCAGTTAAATCGATCACTATTGGCTGAAGTTATTCGGAGCCTCGGATAGGCTAGAGGGCCAAAACAAACCCTGCAATTAGCCGAAAAAGATGACTGAATAGCAAGCTTGCTAAACTACGCCATTAAGAAACATGTTTTATTAGTCTGTATTTGTAAATATTTTACTCTCCTGGATTTACTACACTCACGGTTGTAAGAAGACCATGGTTGCGTATCATTATTGAGAACTTAGGTGAGCTATGCGGCTTTATAGTTTCCCGGTATCTTGTTTTAGAACGATCTTGATGTTGCTGTGATGAGTTGAGTGAATTCAACTCAATTCCAAGTGTTTATTGTCATATGCACAGTAAAGTTGCGAGCGAAAAAGAAAATAAAAAGTAAGGAATGGTTGGCATTTCTTGAATCCCAAGACTTTAACCTTCCGAATGATATTTGAAACGATGCGTTTGAGTGACATCGTACGGACACCGCATCCGCACGTGTCTACGACACGTATTTGCTTCTTTGCAAGCTTTGGGAATGTTAAGGGGGTAATCAGTTGGACTGAATCATCTAACTGTTTTGTCGACATTCCCGTTGTAGCGCCTTATAATCCGGTGCGCCTTATCTATGGAAGATATAGGACCAAAAACTATTTTTTGGGGGTGCGCCCTATAACCCGGTGCGCCCTATAGTGCGGAAAATACGGTAGTTTGCAATTATCTGTGGTCTGTGCAGCCCTTTCAGACTCCTTGTTATTAAGGGCGTCTTAAACTTGACATGAGGTTTTTGAGTTTTTCTTTGCCCTCATGTAGGTTTTAGATCAGGGGATGGTGTTACAATAATAATTTGTGGTCTGTGCAGCCCTTTGAGACTCCTTGTGATTAAGGGCTATACAAATAAACATGACTTTAGAAAAAAAATATCACTGAGCAGTCAAAAACATTTCAAACATGTTAATACATGGATATAAACTGCAAAAAAGAGAAGCAGTAATCTAAAAAAAAAGTACGATTTTAGAAACTAGGCACCCACAATTTGACAGATGTCTAAGGACGAGGCTTTAGTTTCACAGCTGTCAACGCAGTCAGCTTATCCCTGCATACTTTGGTGTCTAAACACTGCCCAGTCATTCAGAAGAAAACCTCATGACCACCACTAATACAATTGGCTGCTGTCAAAAAAATTTTTAAATGGTGGAAAAAAGTCACTGAATTATGAAAGACAAGCATTAAGGAAATGTGTACCCAGTAAGTACATATCCGTATGGTTAAACCGAGATAACGAAAATAACTACAGTGGAACCTCGGTTTTCGAACGCCTCTCAGTTCGAACAAATCGGCGTCCGACCAAAAATTTTGAGAAATTCTTGCTTCGCTGTTCGGTCAAAAAATCGGAGTTCGAACGCCAGTAATGCGTGAGTGCGTACGCTAGGGTGCGATGCTGAGCGGCGTACGGGTGTTTTAGCCCCTTATTATGCCTCCGAAGAAAGTCAGTGCAAGCGGCAAAGTTGCTACAGGTGAAAAAAGAAAAGTAGTGCGTACAAATATTGCATTTAAGAAAGAAATAATAGCCAAATATGAAGGTGGTGTGCGAGCGCCTTCTGCTGACCACCCCAAAGGTAAGAAATCATATTCATAAGATTACGATAACGCGAACGTACGATTAGCCTGGGTTAGCTTTGAGTTTACGTTAAACATTCAGGGTGTTGGAACGGAGCCCAACGTTGAGGGTGTTGGAACGGAACCCCCTTTGCAATGAACCGCTCACCACTTTTTGTGGAGACCCGGGTGCTAAATGACTTGTAAACGACCTGATTTTTTTTATTTTTACACGTTCATGTTAGCGTAATCTTTCGTACAGAAGATTACGATAACGCGAACGTACGATTGGCCTGGGTTAGCTTTATGTTTACGTTAAACATTCAAGGTAAACATTCTGGGTGTTGGAACGGATTAAAACGATTTACATTATTTTTAATGGGAAAAATGATTTCGGTGATCGAACAAATCAGTTTTCGAACAGGGTTCTGGAACGGATTATGGTCAAGAACCGAGGTTCCAATGTAATATGTTTTCACTTGCAGCACGGCGGAGCAGTGGTTAGCGCGTGTGCGGCACAGTTCTGAGGCCATGAGATCAAACCTCCTGTGTGGAGTTTGCATGTTCTCCCCGAGCTTGCGTGGGTTTCTTCCAGGCACTCCGGTTTCCTCCCACATTCCACAAACATGCATGTCTTGTTAATTGGCCAGTCCAAACTGTTCCTAGGTGTGAATGAGCGAGCGAATTGTCTGTTCCTGCGACAGTTCAGGGTGTCCCCTGCTCACTGCCCGAAGATGGCTAGGCTGGGCTCCAGCACCCCCGCGACCCTACTGAGGATAAGCGCTGCAGATAATGGATGGATGTTGTCACATAAGATCAAAAGGACGAGAATAGGGGAAGGACTTTTCTCACCTCATTATCCGACTCCACCAGAACCTGATCGTACTCGCTGAGCGCCACCAAAAACATGATGGAGGTGACGTTCTCGAAGCAGTGGATCCACTTCCTCCTCTCTGACCGCTGGCCGCCCACATCCACCATCCTGATTGGGGAGGGGCGTCAAACAATTGAGAACGACATCGAGATGGTTTTCTTACATCCCAATAGTAAAGACATACAAAAAGGCGCATGCATTGATGCAACTATGAAGGATGACATTCAAAGGAAACTTGAGGGCTCAAATCAAGTGAATCAAGCGGTTGAAGACACTGAAGGAAAGAGGCACCAGGAAAACCAGGCAGGGACAGGTGTCAATTCAAGACAGGTATGCGCTTTTTCATGCAGGAGATTATTGGTGCACAGGGACGATCATCAACAAATATTTGGTTCAGGGTTTGTAAACCTCTTTCATCACCATATTCAAGCACCTTTAAAGGACTTTCAAAGCCAATTTTCCCCCAAAATTACCATTAAGAGAAAAAAAATCCAGCGCTAATCAAAAGAACGGGAGCCTAAACTTTAGTTTCAAACTGTAACTCTAGCCCCAACCTTATTCCGGAACCCTAAAATCGGTTTAAAACTTGCAGCCCAAACCGTAGCCCTACCTACACCTAACCTTAGCTGTAACCCCAGCCTTAACCCGGTTTCAAACTGTAATCCTAGCTGTAAATCCACTGTGGGCCCTTACATTCAGTTTAGAACCCCAATATGGAGCTGAAACTCTAGTTTCTAACCTTAAGCCAAGTTGAAACCCTAGACCCAACCCTATTTCAGAACCCTTAATTCAGTTCAATACCCTAATAAGGAGTATAAACTTAGTTTCCAACCCTAGCCATTATGAAACCATTAAATAAGTTTGAACCCCTTTTTGAAGCCCAACACCTAAAACATGGCAACAATTTCAAGCATTTACAAGCACTTCACCCACAATTATTTTCAAACCTTGAAAACAACAACAAAATTTCAAGCACCTGTACGAACCCCATTAGTTCCTGTGGAAGGAGATTACCAAGCACGGACATTTCGAATCTGTTTTGGGATTATGTGTCTTTGTCCTTTTATTAACTAAAATTATGAAGTAAGGAATACAAATCTCACAAAATATTAACTAATACTCTGTTGAGGCTGACTAGTTAACTTTGACAGAACTTAAAACAGGAGTCGCTGATCTTTTTGAAGCTGAAAGCCAATTATCTTTATTACTGATCACATATCTGTCAAACTCTGCTAATTGCTTGCTTTATTAATTATTCCCACCGTCAGTTAAGACTGACCAGGTTAAAACTTTGTGGCAAAACAGAACAATCAGAACCAGCAAACGTAACGAGCAGTATCAAGTAAGTCCCTTCATGTCTGACATAGTCTTTTTCATCCTTTAAAGCGAAGGTCGAAAACTGAAGGCTCGCAAGCCATATACGACTCTTTTCATGAAGCCGAGACAACACTGATAGGGCACAGTCTCTTCTACAGTCAAGGAATCCCACCAAAGGACTCCGTTTTGGCTGTTAATTGCAAAATAATTCTCTATATGGAAGCCCATTAAACAACCCATCTGTATTGTTGAGACACTTTATGACAAAAAGCCACAGAACAAACTAATCATCCAGAAGCTCCAGCAAAGCACCCAGAGCAATTTGATTAGGTGAGTGGTAGGAATGGGTGGAATTATACATACGCACACTCTACCCTGTGCCCCTCGCCCGGCGCCGTCTGCACTGAAGGTAAATACGCTGGTATTCTCGTTTGCAGTATTTGTGACATTATTACATAAGAACTTTGCTCGCACCTTGTTTTGAAACTATTATTTAGAACACAAATTACAAAACTTAAGTATAGCGGAAGGAGATACAATATAAATGGTATATTTATACTGATATGGGACATAGGGTCTGGCGTTATTAATATTTCATAGATTTTTATCAGATCATCGAAGGTCACACAGTGAAATAAAATGTGCTGAAGATTTAGCTTTTGTCTGGAGAGCGGGTTTAGCGGTTTTGTTTTGTTTTTGTCTTAAAATATATGCTGCGGCTCTCTCAAAAACTATACATATATGTATCTATAGATCTATAGCTAGATCGATCGATCTATAGCTAGATCGATCGATCTAGCTTATAGAGCTATCTATAGCTAGATCGATCGATCGCCCTATAGCTAGATCGATCGATAGCCCTATAGATTTATAGCTCTATAGCTCGGTCGATAGCTCTATAGATATATAGCTCTTTAGCTCGATCGATAGCTCTATACATTTATAGCTCTATTGATAGCTCTATACATTTATAGCTGTATAGCTCGATCGATAGCTCTATACATTTATAGCTGTATAGCTTGATCGATAACTCTATAGATATATGGCTCTATAGCTCGATCGATAGCTCTATAGTTATGGCTCTATAGCTCGATCGATAGCTCTATAGATATATGGCTCTATGGCTCGATCGATAGCTCTATAGATATATGGCTCTATGGCTCGATCGATAGCTCTATATATAGCTCTATAGCTCGATCGAACGCTCTATAGCTCGATCGATAGCTCTATCAATAGCTCTATAGCTATCGATCGATAGCTCTATCAATAGCTCTATAGCTATCGATCGATAGCTCTATCAATAGCTCTATAGCTATCGATCGATAGCTCTATCAATAGCTCTATAGCTATCGATCGATAGCTCTATCAATAGCTCTATAGCTATCGATCGATAGCTCTATCAATAGCTCTATAGCCATCAATTGATAGCTCTATCAATAGCTCTATAGCCATCAATCGATAGCTCTATCAATAGCTCTATAGCTATCAATCGATAGCTATATAGCTATCGAGCTATATATGGAGAGATATATCGATATCTTTATAGATAGATTTTTATTTAAAAATAAAAATTGTTGCATTTATGGCTTTTTGTGTCAAAAAGGTTCCCGACCCCTGATCGAGCGAGTGACCCACTTCCAGCAATGGATGAGCCAAGAGTAATGACATCTTGGAAGCTAATTAAAAGAGCAGGAAGTACGACTGTTTATGAAAGGCTCCCTTGTCAGTGTCGGTGGTGGGGTGGTCGTCGTCAGAGTCTACAACATGCGTTTGTTTGTTGCTATGCAGCATTTCGGGTGACACGCTCCATCCGCATTAACACAAGAGAAGCATCGCACGCTGGAGCGAACGCAGCCGGACGCCCCTAAACGTGCTTGTGTTTCTGGCCTCTTCACTAAAAGCGAAGCCATTGAGAGCTTTGTAGTGAGTCACCGTCAGCCGGGCCGAGTGGAGCCTCTCTCGGCTCTGGAGTGCAACCGCGTTGCAGTTATTTGCAGCCTTGCCGAGCGTAGGAGGCGACTGACAGGACGCTTTCCTATTGATTTGCGCTCGACTGTAATCACTCTTTGCTTGTTGGTTACATCCATTTCCAGATCCTCGCTTTTCATGCCGGGAAAATAGATATAAAGGCTGATCTACGGACTGGCAGCTGGCCTGGATTGTTTATGGGCCAAATCTTGAAAGGATGTCGACTATAGAATCCTCAGCATAAAAGATTATATGTGACCTGATCTCCTGAATTGAGTCAGAGTGAGGCAAATATGGGATAAATGGAAGAAATGAGCTTTAAAATGATACCACACTCAAACATTTATGATAAACTATTTCGAAGGTATGGCGATTTCAAAGGCAGCACGGCGCAACAGTGGTTAGCACGTGTGCGGCACAGTTCTGAGGTCATGAGATCGAACCTCCTGTGTGGAGTTTGCATGTTCTCCCCATGCTTGTGTGGGTTTCCTCCAGGCACGGTTTCTTCCCACATTCCAAAAACATGCATGTCAGGTTAATTGGCCCATATTGTCCCTAGGAGTGAGTTGTCTGTCTCTGTGTGCCCTGATTGGCTGGCAAGCAGTTGAGGGTGTCCCCTGCCCACTGCCCGAAAACAGTTGGGATGGGCTCCAACACCCCCGCGACCCTACTGATGATAAGAGGTGCAGATATAGAAGGAAATAATTTTTAGCACATATTCATTTAAATACGCATTAAAATACCTAAAATCGGAAATATTGAACATTAATAGCTGTTACTTTCCCTATTTATGTGTATTATGAAACTTGGGTAAAGTGTTTTCAAATCTTATATATTTCAAAATAGGGAAAAATGTAAAATAAAATATATATTTTTAATGATTTTCCTTATTTGTTATCGACATGTAGCTAAAAACAGAACGTTATACCTTGCGACTTATTTCGGCAGAGTGGGTCACATATAATGGGAAACAGGGTTGTGTAGGGTTACTTTAACTGGACTACTTTCAATTACTTTTGGATTACTCCAATACCAACTATGCTAATAAAAGACAAAAGAAACTAAATATGAATAAAATGACTTAATTTTGTGCAGGCTTGGAGAGTAACGGAATACATGGAACGGCAAAAATGATGTTGGCAAGCTGTTTGGATTTATTTTCATTTATGTTCGTTTTGCCGGAGATCAAAGAGATCAAAGCCAGGAGAGAAAGCTTACCACGTGTTGTGAGTCATCATTTTATTCCTATTTAGTTTATTTTGTCTTTTATTAGCATATTTGGTATAGGAGTAATACAAAAGTAATTGAAAGTAATCAGGTTAAAGTAACCCTACCCAACCCTGATGGGGAAATGACTACATGTTGTACAACACGAGACGACAAATAGTAAATCTGCATTTGAGTGTCTAGGTAAAAACGTACTTCATATATTTATCATTAACAGTTGGGCCTAATATATTCTTATTGTGATCAAGAATGGAGGAGTGCAAAAATCCCAGATACTAACGATATAATTGGATAGATAGATAGATAGATACTTTATTCATCCCCGAAGGGAAAATGTAGTTTTTCTGTACCTAATCAGATTTTGTGCAGGAATGCTAGCAATTAGCTAAGCTAAAAGCTAACCCCTCCCGTTACGTTGCAGTCAAACTGACACGTATTAAAAAATGGATTTATTCTATACTTTATATACTGAAGGCGAATATCTAACGATACCTATTATAGTATACCTAATACATCTAAACATTATTTTATTATTGATCGGGCAGTGGTGGCATGACATATATAGATTTAGATTTTTTTTCTGTATAGTGGGTCACAGGAACATTTTTTACAACGAACGAATGAAATTCACATTTCGTTCGTTCGTTTCAATTATTCTGTCTTATTTCAATTTTTTCAATTATAAAATTATTATTATTATCAATTATAAAAATTTCAATTATTCAATTAACCATGATTAACTAGAATTGCATGTGTTGAAAGAATCTTTAAAAACTTGAGTCGCTTCGTTAACTACTTAAAACATCAAATAAAATAAAAAAATAACCCCAGCGATCTGCTTCTTGGTGTATATTTACCCCACTGTGAAGTGGGCAAAATAAATAAATAAATAAAAAGTCAAATAAAAATGGGCCGTTTTGTTCAAAACAGTTGTCCGTTTAGTAAAAGGAGCTCTGGAAAATTACCACCTGGTATAAACCAGGGGGTCGGCAACCTGCAGCCCAGGAACCGCATGGCCCTTTTCCAAAAATGTTCACAAAATTAAAAAAAAGATGGGGGAGAGAAATGTATAATTTGATTTGCTCTCTTGCTGGTATCATTTCCTTATCCTCACTGTAAATGTGGACCTGGAGTCGTCCAATTTTGTTGTCACAGCATATCCCATGTTGTAACAATGACAATAAAGGCATATTCTATTCTATTCTATTCTAAACTCCTGCCTGGAGAACTTAACTGCGATGCAAAACTACGGGTCTGCTCTCCTCAGCTTGTTTTCCTCTTTCGCCACTGTCCCATGTTTGAAGAGCGTACGGCTTAAGCTCCGCCTCTTTTAAAGGGGCAGCGTCACAAGCTCCTATTTTTTTTTTAACCATTTTGTTTTTATCAACTCATGCTTGGATTTATTGCACTTTTTGTGACCCAGATAAGGGGCAAAGTATGTACCTTCCATTTGGTTATTTTTCGAATACTCAAAATAATATAATATTTCAAAAATTGAATTTCTTAATTGCATTTCTTTAATTCTATCAAACCAATGATACATACTGCATTTCATTAACATTGTAATGAAGTGAAATTTGAGGCGGTATCTTACTACAGGATAGGCATGTGATGCATTGTTCTCCACGGAATGCGCTGCATTCAAATTAAAGTTATTTTGATAGTTATTATTGCTAATATAGAAACATTCATTATAAGGCTTATATAAGGCTTCTCATTTTTTTTCGACATGTTTTTTGTTTTTATGGTCCAATGTGCCATTAACATTTTGTGTGGCCAACTCCTGGTAATTACAGACCCCAAAAATTGGGTCATGGTGTTAAAAAAAATAAAATCCAAGGCACCATAATTGATTTTATGGTACATAATAATGCCATGAATAAGTCTGGCATGTCAGATTTGTTTTATCCCTTCACACATTGAACATAAATTTGTCGACATTCGATAAAATGGTCGACATTCGATTGACAGTTTATTGTTGTGACCTAGCTTAATCTAGGTTCACACTGCAGGGCTTATTGCTTAATTCCTGTGTTTGGGGTGAACAGCGATGTTTTTGTGAGATTGTTCAAATTTCAGACTAAATAGGACTTCTATGCAACTTAATCTCCTGTGTGAACGCTAGAACTGGTCCACTTCTTTCTTGCTCTCGTTTTTTTCTCCTGCTCTTTTTTCTTTCTCGCTCTTTTTTCTCTTCCTTCATCCTTCTTTAGCTTCTTCCTTCTTTTCTCTCTTCCTTTGTTTTTCTTTCTCTCTTGCTCTTTTTGTCTTTTTCCTCTCCTTTTTTCCTCTTCATTCCTTGCTTATTTCTTTTTCTCTTTCTTTCTGTATTTCTCTCTCCTTTGATTTTTCTTACTTCCTTCCTTCTCTCTCTCTCTTCCTTCTTTATTTGTTTTATCTTTTGTCCTTTCCTTCATTATCTCTTCCTTTTATCGTTTCTTTTGTCTCTTCCGTCATGTCCCGTCTTTTAGTTCTTTCTTGTTTTTTTTCTGTTTTTTTCCTTCCATCCTGCAGCCCTTTGAGACACCTTGTGATTAAGGGAAACATGACACGTGCGCAGAAGAGGACACGTGACGTCACACGCAATGCACTCATGTTTGCGGAAGTACTCATGGATTTCAATGGTGGGAAGTTGTCACCCCCCCAAAAATAATAATTTTATCAAAAACCTCCGTTCCCCCCATCAAATGCTCTCCGTGTGGAATGATTTGAATGTAAATATTGTTAACTCCCACTGAAGGAGGATCACTTTATCAATGAACGCCAATGTTGTTGTTATCTGTGACGAGTAACATGTTGTGAACCCAGTAATGTTCTGTGAGTTACAAAATAAACAATTCATCCTACATGAATGTATGAATTAATGACACTCCGTGTTTGCGCCCGCCGTGGTTGTTGATTTTATCCCGCCTGGTTGAAGGCAGAATCATGATGTTTACTGCCTATCGATGCCGTGCAGATCGCATGAATGCGTTTTGACCGTTCACACTAAAATCGCATTCCAAAAGATCTGAAATGTATCGGATTGAAGACCACATATATTTTTACAAACTAAATGAACTCGGAATTCAAGGCACCGGTTACAATGAGGAAGTGTAATGAGTTTACGGGATGCAAGTTAGGCAAGCTGAAGGTGGATTTCACATGCCGCCTGGACATCAAATGGAAACACGGGCAGGCTGGAGTTAGTCGAAGCGGTGCAATTCTTACTTCTACCTGAAAATGATGCTTTGCAAGTCGAAAGGGTATTCTATGATCCCAGTGGTTGGGATTCGAACCCTAAGCACATCCTGTTGGGTGGGTAGATAGGAAGGTTCAGCGATACGATCCAGATCGCTAAGATAGCTGGAGACAGGATGGAGCGTGAAAGACAGAAAGAGAGGAAAGAGAAAGTGAAGCATAAGAGCAGATATAGCACACAAGCCCTCCACAAAGTGAGTGGATCAGCTCAGATGCAACCAAAGACAACATTCCTGAGCACCGCGAGGGGATTAGATGAAACTTTGTGCCAGAACCCCCAAAGGATTTTGAGCCGCATTCATGATGGCAACTCCCAGAGACGGAATTTTATCCTCACAGAATTCTGTGACGTTTTTACAAACATGAGCAATTTTCTGCAAAACATGTCAACCTCTTGGCTAGGGTTGCAACAACGAGGCAACATTGTGGACCAAAATCGATAGTCATCTGAATTCTTTGTAGACTTTTGTCCCCAGACACGTTTTTTTTTCTCCAGACAGTGATGCATCTCTACATCAATATACTATGCTGAAAGTCTCACTGTCCCAAGCATCGCAAAGGCACGCGTTAGGTGATGACGCAATGTGATTTCTGCCAAGGGCTTTGAACGTCAAAGTAAATAAATTCAATGAAGCGCAGGTACAGGGCAGTATTAAGTTCCACTCCCTTTGGTAGACCATTTTCTTATCATCTAATAAGGTTGCGAAGCAGCTTATTCTTTTATTTTAGCAACACGGATGATCGCGAGGGTGATTATACATGCCAAAATTTTGAAGCATTTTAGCCTGGATATGGCGGGTAAAAAGACTACTTGCAAAGTTTACAAATGAGGCCTTGCGTCTTCATGGTTAGAGACCAGTGACGCACAAAAAAAATTCAAAAGCACACCGGACAACTGAACGTAACAAGAGTCTGACTCGCCTCAGTAGTATTAAAGTTCAAATCAATACGGTTTAGATTACATAATTGTTTATTTTTTTTACGCATCTATTTCACTATAAAAAAAAGAGCAGACTGTGCCTGACAAACGTATTGGAAACTAAATGCATGCAGTCTGAAGAACGTCATTTGTTATAACAGTTCGATTTCAAAGTGTTAAGTTCTTTTCTAACAGACTTTACAGTTGACCACTAAATGTACTTTACAAAGTGTTTTTTGTTTTATTTACTGTTCTACTGCTGCTAATGAACCTGTACCTGGTTTCCAGGGGCAAAAAATGTTCATATGATTTTAATTTATCATTTATTTTCCTCATGCTAACATTTTGGGATTTTACTTCCTTTGACGCGGGTTTCAGATCAGGGTATGGGTGTAATGGTGGTCTGTGAGGCCCTTTGAGATTTTTTGTGATTACGATCGCTACAAATAAAAATTACTCTACTTGATCGTCCCTTAAAATGACCTGTGGTTCATTTATGGATGTATGTCCCTACTGACAAAACACTGCGCCTTTATTCAGCTATTTATTCAATTTTTGTACGGATCTGCATGTATTTTTCATGGTACCCAGTTTTCTTATCTTAATTTTCCACATAATTAAATCAGCTAAATTCCGGAAGCATTCATAATTATCTAATTCTTCAACTAATCATTTCAATAGTCGATTATAAGAATAGTCGTTGGTTGCAGCTCTACTCTTGGCATGTCTTGCAGGCCCAGACTGTTGTCTCATGGAAGGTTACCATCAGGGATGCGTTTACGTGCAGCCCAAAGCTAGCTTGTGGCAACAGCGGCTTCGGCGGTTCACGGCCAGGCCAACCAGAGGTGTCCTGGGCGGCGCCCGGGCCACCAGTACCTGAAAATTATATTCTCCAGGTCAAAGGGATACTCAATGATGCCCGTGGTTGGCACTCGAACCCGCAGCACGTCCTGCTGTGTGGGCACGTACCCGGACGTCGCTATTCGTTCTAAATCGCTAAGGTAACTGTGGGATGAGGAGGAGCATAAGACAAGGAGGCACACATCACGGACACATCACACAAAACATTGGGTAAACCTCCAATGTCACTTAGACTTCTTTCTTTTCAGAAACCATCAATTCCGGACTAGAAGCCTGGACTTTTTTCCAACAATTTTATCACTGTGGGTTAGCATATGGTGAAGCTTTTTTTATGACTCGGATGGTCGGCTGGCTTTGACCTTTTGAGGACCAGGGAGTCCGACGGTATAAAACAAAGCATCGCAAAAACACGCAGTAGGTGATGATGGGATGTGATTTCTGCCAAGGGCTTTGAATGTCAAAGTAAAGAAATTCAATGAAGCGCAGGTTAAGGGCAGTATTAACAACCACTCCCTTTGGTAGCCAATTGTCTCATGATCTAATGCGGTTGCAAAGCACCTAGCTCTTTTTATTGCGATGCGGATGAGCACGAGGGTCATTATACATGCTAACACTAGTTACTAAGTAGCTGAGAGTTATCGGACTGATAAAAGCCCAATATGACCGTCCTGTTTTTGGCCCGTTTGAAAAACTTTACCGCTACCACACTAAAATATACAATCAGCATTTATGTTTAATGATTTTTTTTAAATTTATTTAGTAGTAGCAGCAATACTTTGTCTCCTCTACATCACTTTGTCATGTGTGCAAGGGATGAGGAAGCTTAAGATTAGTCAAATGGCTTATCATTTGCACAGGCTTTTACGATTCTATGGGGTTCTTAATTTTAGTTGATACATTCCATCGAGCTTTGTTTTTAGATTGTTTTTGTTGCACTCCTGCTTATGTTAATGCAAATTTAATAAATATTGACTGCTGCGCTAGTTTATTAGGATTGACAACTGCAGACACAGTCCGCAAACAAGTGTCTTAATCGCTCCACAATGCGTTTCTTTTCTGTACTAGACATGTCCCCCCGCTGTTTTTTTTTTAAATGTAAGAAATTGACATAAATGAGTTCATTTTTATTGCTGTCCTAAGCCTGTCGCTTCAAATCCGGTGCGGCTTGTTCAAACACAAAGTTTAGTTTCTTCCTTAAATTTGCGTATGCGGCTTTTATTCAGGTGATCTTTGTAGTCCAGAATTTACGGTTCTTCAAGTGTTCTTCAGAAAGATGTGAGGTCACTTCATCAGGATCACCAATGGAATTTTTCCATCCTCACATCTGTCCAACACTATAGGAGTTATAAAATATACTGCATGTAAATAATGTGGTCAGACACCAATAGCCAACTTTCATGTCTTGTTACTTTTATGTAGTTCTCTGATATTGTATTAAACCATGAAGGGTTCGACAGGTAAAGCACAACAGGGGTGGGGAAACTCATTTTAAAATAGTCAAAAGTTATTTATTAAGTTTGTAATAATAAAAATATAAAAATAACATGTGTTATGTAGAATATACTGGGCTAAACTAAAGGTATTCCTATGTGCATCACATTTTTCATTTGCAACATTTGTTGTCAAACAAGGTCCACAAATTGAAATTTAGATCATAATAAGTAGAAAAAGTACAGTATTTTCGGAACTGTAAGGCGCACCGGATTTTAAGGCCACCTTCAAATTCCTTTAAGTTTTATTTTTTTTTAGGTGTTCAATAGCTTACGGCTGATGTTGACCTCCTACTCTTGTTTTCTTGTCTGTGGTTGTTGTGCACTGATTGCATTTCGAGTTATCGTACCGGCACTAGAACCTGCTGCTGGGACAGGAAGCTGTAAACTGGACATTCGGTTTTTACCTATCATTATCATGCCGACTATGTTTTGTGTATTGTTACCCAATGCAAGATTCATTGCAACCTGGTCATCCTAGAAAGGGGATTACCGAATGTGTGGCCCTTTCTCACGGTTTCTTCTTTTTTGAGTTTTTCCTTGCCCTCATGCGAGTTTCAGATCAGGGGATGTGGTAATGGTGGTCTCTGCAGCCCTTTTGTGATTAAGAGCTATACAAATTAACATGACTTCTAGTCCGGAAAGTATGGTAAACATCTAAAAATGATCTCAGTGAAATAGAGACAACGTGTCTGGAAAATAACAGAAGTTTATCACTTTACAAAGAGATTTTCACTCAACTTTTGGAATTCGCTGTAGTGATGTAGTAATTTCCAATTTTATGAATCTATTTTCGAATAGAAATTCCAGCCTACAGTTTATAAGGCACACTTTCAAAAATTTGGCAAATGTTTATTTCTAGCTGTGCCTTATAGTTAGGAGAACACATTACTTTGTATCTTAAAAGTCGGGAAATTCCGGTAACGATGATGAATGAGCTCAAGTATCATCTAGGTTTTTTTCTTTTCCTTTTTTTTTAAGAATTAGACGTACTATTTGGTGGAGTCGGAGAGCTGATACTCGCGCCTGCGGTCATAGGCCTCCTGGATGCCAGGGTCAGCCCAAAGCATCTTGATGGCGCCGATATATGGTTGGTCGAAAGACGTCACCATCTCCACGTCCACCTCGCGCACTAGTTGTGCATTGTTCTGAAAGACAGAAAAAGGGGTATAGTTAGTTCCAGACTACAAGCTTCTACTTTATTGCTACAGTTCAAATACTGCTGAATTAAATACAATGTGTAGGCTGGAGTGGGAGATCGACAGGCCGATTGGTGCAGCATCTCCCTTTATGAAGACCCTGTACCGGTCCGTGGTGGTGAAGAAGGAGCTGAGCCGAAAGACAAAGCTCCAATTTAACCGTCGATCTACGTTTCTACCCTTAGCTACGGTCACGAACTGTGGATCATGACTGAAAGAACAAGATCCCGGATACAAGCAGCTAAAATTCATAGGCGCGAGCGGCCTTTCCAGCAGCTTCCTGTTATTTCGCTCATTTTGTGATTTATTGTTCTAAGTGACTGCTTCTATCTTTGGTGTTTTTCGTCCCGTTTGACAACTACACTTCGGATGACTTTCTATCCTATGGTTATGGGTTTTAACACACAAAAATACGTTTAGGAATCAACTCCTTGCCCTGAAGAATTCTCGTGCCGGCGTGATGAGGGGGCCCTATCATGGCTGCAGAACTGGAGCTAAGGTGAAAGCTAAGCGGCTAGCGACGTTATAAGTCTTCGGTACCGTCCGTAATCATGGGAAATGTGAACCCTACCAAATAAGACAGACGAACTGGCGTACAGGGAGTGCAGTTTGCCGTGTTTTACGGAAACGTGGCTCACGTCTAGCATCCCGAACGCTAACATGGAGCTACCCAGCTTCAGCACTGTTAGGGACAGAGACACAAAAGCCTGCAGGAAGCGGAGAGGAGGTGGACTCGCTATCTACGCGAACACGTGGTGGTGTAACCCTAGGCACAAAGATTTCCATCTGCTGCAGGGACGACGAACTTTTGAACTAGCGTGTGACGTCATCCACTCCGCTGTTGCTAAACTACAACACAGCACCCCGAGGCCATCCTGTTAATCTGTTAATAAACAACAAAAGGATACTACTGGAAGTGTGAATTTCCCTACGGGGATGAATCAAGTATCTATCTATCTAAAATGAGTATCCTCCGCAGGGTGGCTGGGCTCTCCCTTAGAGATCTGGTGAGAGGCTTGGTCGTCCGGGATGGACTCACAGTAGAGCCGCTGCTCTTTTGATTGAGAAGAGCCATTTGAGGTGGCTTGGGCATCTGTCGGATGAGCTGGATAAAGTGGCTGGGAATAGGGAGGTCTGGGCTTTCCTGCTGAGGCTGCGAAACCAGCAACCAGATAAGTGCAAAAACACGGGTTGATGGATAAATGTAACAAAACCGGAGGTTTGACAGTAGGTAAGTATTCAAATTGTACTCTGGATTTTCACCCCAAAAAATCAAGTCCTCAATTTATATATATGAAGCAGCGGATGCTATCCATCAAACAAAAATGTACTCCTCTTTCAATATCCTCTGCGTTATTGTCAGGTCACTGTAATTTACCTTTAATCCTCTAGGAACGACAACAAGCGATTGCAATTTGGTCCATCACCACGGGTACCACCAATGACAACAGCAAAAATAACCACGTCTAGCTTGCAATCTGGCACTATTCTCCATAGTATGGTTGCCCTTTCTCTGGTTGAGGAGAATTTTAGACATTTTATGCAACGCAGCCAAAGGCGTTTAAGTCTATTTTCCACTCCAGGTGATTGGCATCAGGGGTGCGCCAAGCTTAAAATGCAATAAATGTAAATGAGCATAAATTTGTTCATTTTTATGGCTGTTTTAACCCTGCGCCTTAAAATTTGGTGTGGCTTGGAAGGAGCAAAAAATTGAGTTCTGTTTTTAAATTTGAGTATGCGGCTTTTAGGGTTAGGGTTAGGATTTTCCTCCCTATTACGTAGATTTTTCACAAGGATTAAGAAATGGAGTACTGTACAAGTATTTAGTTTGGTCTTTTCAATGTATCCTTCATTTGGGTCTATAACTGAATGAAGATTAGGTACAAGTTCTTGTTGTTAAAAAGAAGTTCAAGTACAAAATCGAATATTCAACCTCACATACCTTGTTCTGTTCAAACTTATACGGAATCTTGAGGGTTTCGGTGGCACGGATCATGGACTGCATGGACGTAAAGATGTTCTGGTAGACTAGTTTGGTGAAGCCCTTCTTGTCCTCATCGGTGTAGCCTGACCCATGGATGATTCGCATTTGCTTGATAAAAGTGCTTTTGCCACTTTCGCCAGTACCTGATGAAGAAGAACACGGTTGGTGAAACCACAGCTCAAAGGGAAAATCAAGTCAAAAATTTACATTCCGATATTTCTTTAGAAACCAGAAAACTGAAAGGTGGTACAAAACAGTCAAAAAAGAGCTATGTGTATTAGAGCGGCAAGATTAACCGAAATCGAAAAAATATTGCCATTTGACATAGTGCAATTGTGTGATCACAAGACACTGCATTTTTTTTTTCAAGGATTTGTAGAAAGCAACTCTAAAAAAGCTCTTCAGAAGATAATGCAGTTCACTTAAGTTAAACCTATTTAAAAATCGGGTACAAGTCACCTAAAATCCCAATTCCAAGGTACAAAGTATATTGAATGCTGTTGTTGAACCGTTTGGAAAATCTGGACGGTTTTGGTCTCTTTTGAAAAGTAACACTCTGAAGGTTTTCCCCCCAACCAAAATGATCACTGCAAGTGCTACAAACATTGAGTAATAAAAGTTGGAACACACAGAAATAAAAGGGTTTTATTCTCGCCTGAATTTTGTCTGCAATCACATGCCTGCCGATAAGTGTGGCACGAGCATTTTAGCTGGAAAACAGTAGGGACAATGGCATGAAGCCTTACCTGGTCCCGGTTCAAAGTTGATGTCAATCTGAAAAACTAAAAATTAGTATTTTACACCTTTTAAAAAGGTACTGTATTTTCCGCACTATAAGGCGCACCTAAAAGCCTTTATTTTTTTCAAAAGGTGACCATGCGCCTTATAATACAGTGCGCCTTATTTATGGATCAATATTAAGTCGCAAAGTCTCCCAACTAAATTGCAGCCGCCGACTAGATTTTCCCCTGAATGCCAAGTAGTCCGCGGTGTATGCTGGGATTTATTTACCGGCGTTTCATTGGCTTACCAATGTGTCAATCATCATTTGAATCGATCACTATTGGCTAAAGTTATTCGGAGGTCAAGGGGCGGATGCTTTTTATCATTTACAGGCTGGCAAAGGCTTAAAAGGCAAAACAAAGCCTGCAATTGGCCGAAAAAGATGTGTCAATCATCAGTTGAATCGATCACTATTGGCTAAAGTTATTCGGAGGTCAAGGGGAGGATCCTTTTCATCATTTACAGGCTGGCATAGGCTTAAACGACAAAACAAAGCCTGCAATTGGCCGAAAAAGATGAATGTGTATAGCACGTGGTTGACGGCATACAGAAAGCATTTTTTACTATTCTGTATTTGTAAATATTTTATTCTTCTGGATTTACTACACTCACGGATATAAGAGGACCGTGGATGCACATTATTATTGAAAACAACGACTTCAGTGAGCTACTCCGGCTATATATTTTCCCTGTATCTTGTTTCAGACTGAACTCGATGTTTCTGTGATAAGCGGTGCAGATAATGGATGGAATGGAGTGTCTATTTTTAAATTCAACTCAATTCCAAGTGTTTATTGTCATATGCACAGTAAAGTTGCGAGCGAAAAAGGAAATAGAAACTAAGGAATGGTTGGCATTTCTTGAATCCCAAGACTTTAACCTTCCGAACGATGGAACGATGCATTTGAGTGACATCTTACGGACACCGCATCCCCACGTGTTCTCGACACGTATTTGCGTCTTTGCAAGCTTTGGGAATGTTAAGGGGGTAATAAGTTGGACTGAACTATCTGACTGTTTTGTCGACGTTCCCATTGTAGCGCCTTATAATCCGGTGGGTCTTATGTATGTCAAATATAGGACCAAAAACTATTTTTTCGGGGTGCGCCCTGAAACCCGGTGTGCCTTATAGTGCGGAAAATACGGTATGTCTAGGCATTTCTAAAAGTGGCCATTTGGAGACTCAAAAAAGACCCGTGACTGGTGACATCATCCAGAAATGTCTTTGCCTCTCAACAGACTGACGGCCCTGTCACTAGTGTTAACCCTTGGATGTATAAGTGGGATCAAAAATGACCCTATGGATTGTTATTCTTCAGAATCTTTAAAAATAAAATGTAAAATTTTCATATTTCAGGTATTCCTCATAAAACATGTGAATGAGAACAACTCTCAGCAGAGATTAGAACCATGTAGACCAGTGGTCCCCAAACTGCGGCCCGCGGGCCGGATGCGGCCCGCCTCCACATTTGGTCCGGCCCCCTGAACAATACCAGAAAGCATTTTGATTTTTTTTTTTCATAAATGTGTATTTGTATTTGATAATAAAGTTGGACTTTTCCAATAAAATGTTACTTAGTTATAAACTATTTTCATTATTAACTATTAGTTAGTAACTATTTTATACGGCGCAACAAGGGTTGCTGACTAGTTAAAATGTTATATTTTGGGATTTTGGTGTTTTGTAAAGCAGAAAAAGTGAAGTACCAGTATATCACCACTACATGACATAGTCTCACAGGTCAGAGAAGGGTGTTTGGGGCAAGTCTCACGGGACCTTACGTGATTTAATGAGACTTGTTCAATAAATCACTCTTATTGTCAACAAGTAAATGGTGTTGTGTGAGACTGACATTTACCATCTATTTTGCAGGTGAGATGTACAATAAATTTTTACATTTAGGCACTCCTGCAATCATCACACTTTTTCTGTTACAAAATGACCCCGGCCCCTCATCAGAGAAGGGAAAAGGTATGTGGCCCTCACAGGAAAAAGTTTGGGGACTCCTGATGTAGACACTTGTTGGAGGGACTGGCTGGTGACAAGTCAAAAAAATGAATTATTTGTTAACCATTTCTATTTTGATTTTGTCGACAACGTAGACTTTTGGCATGCTTTTTCGCAAAAGTAAATTCTGGCAATTTCCTGCAGCACACCCGACAATGTTTCACGTAGGGTTTGTACGGGTGCTTAAAATCCTTGAAAATGCTTGGATTTTAATGTGTTTTCAAGGTCAGGAAAATACTAGAATTTTGGGTGAAGTGCTTGAAAATGCTTGAAATGATTTCCAATGTCGTGTTTCCCGGCAGTCTGACTCGACAGAATAGTGCGTAAAAATGACGCCAATGGTGGCCCCAGTCCTTGTTATCGAGTTTTTTATGTGAAGCGTTACTGCCACATACAGTTGCATCCAAGAGGACAGTTTATCAGACTAGTAGCTGAGGAGGTAGAGCGCTTGTCTTGGGATCAAGAGGTCCTATGTTTGATTCCCGGCTCCTCCGTGTTAAATGTCAAAGTGTCCTCGAGCAAGACACTGAATCCCTAATGCCCCCAATAAGCAGGTAGGCGCCTTGGATGACTGACTCCCTATTGGTGTGTGTGTGAATGGGTAAGCGTGAAGCACGTTGTAAAGCGCTTTGGGAGGTCTTCATTGACTTGAAAAGCGCTATATAAATGCAGACCATTCCAAACCGCACAAAAATTGTTTTACTGTTCTTAAAAAAATAAAAAATATATATCGCAATTGGTTTTTTGCAATCTTTTTTAATGCGTAGTATGCTGACCCTGCAAGACAGACAGTTGCTCTTTGATGCTATCCGAAATTGTGGTTAAAACACAGCCATATTTAGTGGCCTGCTGACCAAGGCGGCCCACCTCCATCCTGGCACAGCTACACACGACTGTGAAAGAATTTGCACCATTGTGCCCTCAGGCTGCGGTCTAAGCCATCTATGCCAAACTGTCTGTGCAACAGTCTCAAAAAACTGGATATAAAACTGCATTTGTATTGTTGGTTTGTGGGTGGAAGGCTGCTGAACCAGGGTATCTATAAAAAATGAAAGATGTTTTCGATATTGTATGCATCAAAGTAAAACTATTTTTTTCCCTTTAAAATACATTTTCAATTGCTAATTCTATTGGAAAGGGTAATCTAGCCTCATTGAGATATTCTTATTTTCTTATTCATTTGAGAAAAATGCTGATTGTGTGTCCTTTAACACCTTGGTGTATTATAAGATTTTCTAACTAGAGGTGGGGAGCTTTATTAATATTGATCCATCTTGAATAAACAGAAGCGTATAGCATTCACTTGAAAACCGTATTTTCCGCACTATAAGGCGCACCGGGTTATAGGGCGCACCCCGAAAAAATAGTTTTTGGTCCTATTTTTGACATACATAAGACGCACCGGATTAAAAGGCGCTACAATGGGAACGTGGACAAAACAGTCAGATAGTTCAGTCCAACTTATTACCCCCTTAACATTCCCAAAGCTTGAAAAGACGCAAATACGTGTCGAGAACACGTGCGGATGCGATGTCCGTACAATGTCACTCAAATGCATTGTTCCAAATATCATTCGGAAGGTTAAAGTCTTGGGATTCAAGAAATGCGAACCATTCCTTAGTTTCTATTTTCTTTTTCGCTCGCAACTTTACTATGCATATGACAATAAACACTTGGAATTGAGTTGAATTTAAAAATAGACACTCCGTTCCATCCATTATCTGCACCGCTTATCACAGAAACATCGAGTTCAGTCTGAAACAAGATACAGGGACAATATGAAACCCGGAGTTGCTCACCGAAGTCAATGTGTTCATAATAATGAGCAGCCAATGTCCTCTTATATCCGTGAGGGTAGTAAATCCAGGAGAATAAAATATTTACAAATACAGAATAGAAAAAAAATGCTTTCTCTATGCCGTCAGCCACGTGCTATACACATTCATCTTTTTCGGCCAATTACAGGCTTTGTTTCGCCGTTTAAGCCAATGCCAGCCAGTAAATGATAAAAAGGATCCGCCTCTTGACCTCCGAAAAACTTTAGCCAATAGTGATCGATTCAAATGATGATTGACACATTGGTTAGCCAATGAAACGCCGGTAAATAAATCCCAGCATACAGCGCAGACTACTTGGCGTTCGGCGGCTGCAAGTTAGTTGGAGAACTTTGCGATTTAATATTGATCCACATATAAGGCGCACTGTATTATAAGGCGCATTGTCAGCTTTTGAAAAAAATAAAGGCTTTTAGGTGCGCCTTATAGTGCGGATAATACGGTAATTTTCTTCCCATCTTAATTTTTAGGGTTACTTTTCGACTAATTGTTTTGTTATCATTTTAAAAATTATGTGTTCTGTTTGGATGAATCATCATTTGTCAGAAAAAAAATTGAAATAAATTATTCAAAACAGAGAACAATAAGTATTTATGGAAAAAAAGGGAAAATAAACCATCAAAAAAAAAAAGGACTTTCACTTGTTTTGATTACTTTTTCTAAATCTGGACTACAAGTGAAGTGTGCAGACTAATGGCATGTTGTCATTCTAATGTAAATTTTGTAAATTGTTTTATGGAGCAAGTAAAAGAAAAGATGTTAGTCGGCGAGGTTATCTAACCAGCATACTTCTTTTTTTTTTTTGCGAATTGCACATCCTAGGTTCTTCTAAACGGTGAAAAATATGAAGGAAAAATAAAATTGTGAAAAACTAAAATATTTGGAAAACTAAACAAAAGTTCAATACATTAGACAGTGTCTGAAACTCAGGAGAAAAAGTTATCGGACATCAGGGCAGACAACTGTTATAGTTTTCACAACTTGAAACACAATAAGACGACTTATCGCAAAGAAAACCCATTGTTGCAAAGCATTAAGGATTGATCATCAGAATATATAACAGAACAACACTTTAAAATTACGTTTTTTTTAAAATCTACTTATAACATTCATTGCATGTATATGACACGGCTGTTTTCCATCTGCCATCAGTATGGTCCTCTATTTACTCATCTTCATTCATGCAATGTTTGCTACAATTCACGTGAACTCCTCTTTCCACAATGCTTTTAATGTACCTTTACGTTTTGTAGCGTCATCAATTTTGTTAGCTTCTTTTGAATCTTTCTTCTGTGCCTGAGGTTTTGGCTTGATTCCTGTTAAGGATATGTCAGAGTGTGCAGTTTCCTCATGCGTGAGATAAGCAGAACATTTTGGTTCAGCCTTTAAGCATATTTACTCCTTCACGGCAAGCAAACAACAACACGGCTCCGTTCAATACAACAGGCCGATCAACAATTAGCAAAAGGAAGAATGGTGCATGCGTAATGACGTCACACAATGGAAAACGTCTTACCGCAATACCACGAGTAAGAGTGCTATTAAATTGAGAAATCTTAACAATTCCTAACCACTTATCCGTTTTTCTTGTGTTCTCTTTGCGTCTACTTTGGAAAATGAGATGCAAATGTGCGACCTTATAACGCTCGGGAAAGTCCGGAAGCACAAAGTAATTCGATGCAGGCTATTGATTGGCTGCTGAGTATGCAAATTTCCAAACAAACCGAAATTCCGAAATTTCCAAACAAACCGAAATTCCCAAAACCCCAAAACGAACGAAAATTTCGGAGTAAAGGGTTTAATTTGTTAGGGAAAAAAAAAAAGATTTTTTTCTTTCCCTTGAGAAAAGTGTCGGCCACCCGGGCAGAGACGTTTTGTAAGTTGTACGCCCGACGTAAAAGGTGCACACACCGGGCGTCAGGGCAGACGTTATTTCAAACACTGCATTAGATAATAGAAAATGTTGAAAAAAATACAAAGCCCCAAAATTAAAAAAAGCAAAAAAATGGGAGTGTTTATCTTCTTTTTTTTTTACCTCACTGTGAATGTGTGGGACTGGAGTGTCATGCCCAATTTTGTTGTCACAATAGGTTAACCCATTTTGTAACAATGACAATAAAGGTATATTCTATTCCAGGGGTCGGGAACCTATGGCTCGCCAGCCATATATGGCTCTTTCTACGAGTATCTGTGGCTCAGAGACAGATTTGATCGCATGCAAAATTTCTCCATCTTGTCCAAAACTTGATTCGTCTATCCTGTTAAGTTACACGCAAAGCCAAACCGAAACTTACTGTCCTATTGATTACTTCGCAGTATATATATGGCACGTTTTTCACTACAATTTACAGTCAAGGTGTCACACAAAAAATGGGGAAAAAAAAACTCGTTTTAGCTGTACAACGCTAAAGAATCCTTTATATAAAAGTTCACTATGTAATCTGTGTTTAGTGTTCAGATACCTTATGATGAATCCACAGAACTGTAAATACGCCAAAACACCGGAAGAGAACTTAGTCATTTGATTGGGTGAGTGGGAGGGATGGGTGGAGCTATGCAAAAAGTACAAGCACTCCTTCCCATCTCTCGCCAAAGGTAAGCACATAAGGCTCCCTATTCTCAGAATGTTGTGACGTTTTTACAAAATAAATGCTTGCATCTGGTTTTGAAACCAATATGTATGATAAAAAAGGGTCAAAAGGAGTTTAACCGATCTTGAGTAATTGCAAGAAAGAGACAAGTTTAAAGTGGTATGTTTGTTGATTTTGGGACAGGGGCTCTGGCATTATTCTCTTTTCATAATTTTTATCAAATCATCAAAAATAAATGTGCTGAAGACTAAGCTTTTGTCTGGGGTGCGGGTTTAGCAATTTAGTAAATTTGGCTCATAATATATGGTGTGGCTCTTTCCCAAAATAAAATTAATATTTTTTGCTTTTATGGCTCTTTGAGTCAAAAAGGTTCCCGACCCCTGTTCTATTCTATCCTATACTTCTGTATACACCCTGGTTTGCTTGTAAAGATTTAATCAAGATGCACCAGTTAATTTCTTTTTGTGCGTGTGAATCTCAAACATCCTCAGTTCTTTCACACTTTTTCCTATCCTGGTTTAATGCCAATTTATTACCACACACCGTCACACAGCTGCATGAATCTACATTTTGCATTAACAGTCACTTTTTTTTTTAACGCCGACTAGAAGCTTCTTTGAAAAGATTTTGCCTCGTCTTAATCGGTAATTGAATTCCAAGTCATTTATTGTTTTTCCTTCTTAACACAGAACCACTGACCCTGAATCACGTAAATGATAACAGTCAGTGCAATTTAAATTACATAAACATTATCGAAACGCCGGCAGCAACAATTGCAGACGACAATCGAGCTTTCCTAGAATTTGCTTACAGACAACAGGCTTGTTCTAATTTCTGTTAATACTTTGAAAAAGTGGGCAGTTGCTGTGTGGACATCTCGCCCTAATTTCAGAGGGCTGACATTGAGAGAAAGGATGCAAAAATAAAAAAAAAGGCACATTCAAAATTTGGAAAATGGATTGGAGTTTTTGAACTTACAGCGCCTAGTGAAAGTATTGAACCAAGAACTTTTCTTCATATTGACACTTTTCCAGATTCAAACAATCAAAAAACTTAAAGTATTTTCCAAGAATTATCAAAGATGTAAAACATAATCGTGAAGTGGAACCCAACTATTTATAAGTTATATATATATATATATATATATATATATATATATATATATATACATATATACCACAGCCAGGGCAGCACGGCAGCGCAGTGGTTAGAGCATGTGCGGCACAGTTCATGTCTTGGCAACCTCCTGCGTGGGTTCAAATCCAGCTCCAGACTTCCTGTGCGGAGTTTGTATGTTCTCCCCGTGCTTGCGTGGGTTTCCTCCAGGCACTCCAGTTTCCTCCCACATTCCAAAAACATGCATTTCGGGTGAATTAGTCGGTCCAAGTTGTCCCTAAGTGTAAATGAGCGAGTGAGTTGTCTGTCCCTGTGTGCCCTGCGATTGGCTGGCAACCAGTTCAGGGTGTCCCCTGCCCACTGCCCGATGATTGCTGGGATGGGCTCCAGCACCCCCGCGACCCTACTGAGGATAAGCGGTACGGCTAATGAGATGAGATGAGATACCAAAGCCATATCCCCCTAGTCACTAGGGACCTGGGCACTCCGGTCCTGGAGGGCCGTATGTTCTGCATGATTTTTGAGGTTTCTCTGATCCAATACAGGTGATTCCAATCACCAGTATCGTTAACGAGCACTTGCTAGCTTGCTAACGAGGTTATAATTTGTATCACCTGAGTTAAAGAAGAGCAAACTTCAAAATCTGGCAGGACGTGCGGCCCTCCAGGACCGGAGTGCCCAGGGCCTAGTGGAAGGTGGCTAGAATCATTTCTGACTTTTTGGGAGATTGATTCAGAGGAGGGGATCCCCATCCCCCTCGTTCAACCCAAATGAGGTGTTGGGAGTCATTAGGTGACCAAACCCCCCAATTCCAACCCCTAATGCTGAACGCCAAGCAGGGAGGCAACGGGTACCAATGTTTAAGTCTTAGGTATGACTCGGCAGAGGCTTGAACCACAACCTCCCAGTCTCGGGGCGGGCGCCATACCCCCAAGGCCACCGAGCTGGTTACATTATATTATACTTACAGCGGAAAAACTCAAAAGTTGGTGTTGCAATAATATTTGACCACTGTTCTAATAGCTCGGCCAACTGACTCCAGGAGTTCCATGATGACTTCTGAATGATCCAATGCCAACCTAAATGACATAGTGCACCTGTGTGACAATAAGTCTGAGTTTAAATACACCTGCTCTCTGATGGGCTCAGAGGTCTGTAAAAGGAGAAATTGGAGAACATGTAGCATTATGAAGAGCTAAGAACACACTAGGTAGGTTTGGCATAAAGTTTTGGAAAAGTGCAATGCAGGAATGGGATGCAAGAAGATTTTGCAACATTTACACATCTCCCAGAGTACTGTGCGAGCAATTATACAAAAATGGAAAGAGCATAAAGCCACTGCAGACCTACGAAGACCTGGCCGTCTCTCCAAATTTTCAGCCCAAAAACAACAACCAAGAAGTCTATCGAAGATCTGCAGGCATACACAGCTGAGGTGGGACATTCCTTACATAAAAGTCAAGTCAAGTCATTTTTATTTGTATAGCCCTTAATCACAAAGAGTCTCAAAAAGCTGCACAGGTTATTGCACAGACTATTATTTCAGACTATTATGACACCATCCCCTGATCTGGAACCAACATGAGGGCAAGGAAAAACTCAAAAACCTCAACATGAGGAAAATGAAGAAACCTTGAGAAGGGACCGCACATGTGGTATCCCCCTAGTCGTACTTTGCATAAATCTGCCTTTTATTTAACAGTGCCAAGGAGAAAGCCCTTTCTGAAGGGCCTTTTTATGGTATTCTGTTTGTCGTTTGCAAGAAGCCGCATGGGAGACACAAATAACGGTGAAAACACCATTGCCTCTTTCAAACATGGGGGTGGCAGGATCATTCTCTGGGGTCGCTTCTCTTCAGCAGGGGCTGAGAAGAGAGAGTTGATGGGAAGATGGATGGAGCAAAATATAGGGCGACTCTGCCAGAAAACCTGCAAGAGACCTGCGAATGGGGCGCAGGTTCACCTTCCAACAGGACAACGACCCTTAAAGCAAAATCTACAATGGAATGGTTTAAAACCAACAATACAATAGTGTTAGAATGGCCTAAGTCTAGACCTCAATTCTATAGAGCATTTGGGAAAAGATCTGAAAAATGCTGTGTACAAACCTTAAGGAACTTGAGCTGATTTGTTGGAAAAAGGATTTTAAGATGTGCAAAACTTGAGATATACCAAAAAAGACCTGAGGCTGTGATCCCATATATATGGGGCAATACTTTTGCAAGTCACTGTAGTCTAACTTGCATATTTAAAGAAATATTATTTCCACATTAGCGTAATTGGATAACAAAAAGGCTCCATACACTCATAGTATGTTAATATAAGGTTTTTAGCCCAATTCAAAATAAATTATACATTTAAGTCATGTTTATTTGTATAGCCAAAATCACAATGAGTCTCAAAGGGCTGCACAGACCACAGGTTATTGCAAATCACGGACTATTATGACACCATCCCCTGATCTAAAACCCACATGAGGGCAAGGAAAAACTCAAAAACCTCAACATGAGGAAAATCAAAGAAACTTTTGGTTATCCATGTGCTAGAAAATGACTTATTTAACCTCCAATTGTTTATGATTTCATGAAATTGGTTTTGACACAAATCAAAACAATGTAATTGTTGTTAGATTTTAAATAAAAATGACAATCAACATATTATGATAGGCCTAATACCGTGAATTCCGGACTATAGAGCGCACCTGATTATAAGCCGCACCCACCACATTTTAAGAGGAAAACCGATTTTGTACATACACGAGCCACACCTGTATATAAGCCGCATGCGCCCACATTTAAACATGTAACACAAACACAAAATTAGCCCAAACCCGACTTCAAATCTCGCGATTGAAACTAAATGTCCTTCATTAAAGTCCACAGTCCAAAAATCACAGCCGGCAAAATGATCGGAAAATGATACCGGTACTTAAGGTTTGATGCAGACATGCAGAGTCCGGGTCCCGTTGAAAGTAATCCAAGGAAAAAAGTGTATATTTCCAAAGGTAAGGGTGAGAAAAATATATCAGATGAACACATTTACTCACGCAACTCCTTTTTATTTAAGCAACTTTTTACCCCGTCTTCTTTCCTTGTTTGTCCCTCACCTTTAGCGGTCCCCACTTAAGCTCGGCACCCCGCGTTTGTTCCGCCCCTCCTTTTTCGTTCACCCGTGCAAAACATATCAGAATAAGTGTCTAAAATAAATACAAAAAACACATTACAAAAATATGCAGGTGCAAATACATATTATACATGGGTTACACAAATTTACAAAGAAAGACGGTACACCGAGAGAGTTTTCAAAGCTTTATTAATAATAATATAGCTTTCATCCCAAACGGTGGCTGTGACAGGGCAGTTAATGGTAGCAACACTCGAGCGCCGCTGGCAGCCGTTAGAAAAATGACATAAATTGGCCGCATCACTGAATAAGCCGCAGGGTGGAGAGTTAGGGAAAAAAGTAGCGGCTTATAGTCCAGAATTTACGGTAATAGACTAAAGTCTAAATAAGCCTGGCCCGAAAATACACAAAGCAGCTAACATCTTATTCCAAAGTAGTTCATTCTAATTTTCAACAACCATGCGCTTGAGCTTGTTTCATAATTTAAGTGTAATAAGATTGGCACCAACATTTTTAAAAAAAAATTGCGGATATTTAGGCCAGCCAAGTGTGTTTGCCTGTTGGAGCGTGTGTATAGATAATAAAGATGGCGGTAACAATCAATATTTGTATGGACTCTCACATGATCTCGAACAAGTGAGATCATCTATGTTTGCAGCTCTGTGTACATTTGTGCTGCTATTTTAAGAATACTTTTGACCCCGCTGAACCAAACTGGTAGGCGGAAGAGTAACAGCCTTCAGGTAGAAACTGACAGTGTATAGTACCGCTCTTGTGCTGCAAGGGCCCACTGGGCTGCATCAAGTTGCAGAAAATATCCATCAAAAGGACCAAAGTGTGGCCTTTGTATGATGGTGAGAACACGGATGTCTACAAAGTGGTTTGAGTCACGTCATGGATATTTTGAAGGCGTAAAAACATCAGTTTGCTAAAAAAAATAGTCAGAATTTGAGGGCCGGAAGCATTGTTCCCTCTAAGCTCGCACATTCTCAGCGCACAAGAAAATCTAGCCAGTGCACAAAAATGAGGGATCAAAATTACTAATTAAGGAGTGACTTGAGTCAAAAGTTACAGTGCGTGAAGGTAAAAATTCCCCTGACGTTGTGTCCTAAATGCGGTATTTTGAAGTCAATGTCGAAAGAAGTTGAAAAGTAAAGTCAGTAGAGTTTGTCGAGAACCGGCTTCTTCGGCTCGGCTCACTAAAAGCAACCGGCTCTTTCGGGTACTAAACGGCTCTTCGGGTTGTTTTTGCTTCTTTAATCCCAACATGACCAAATATTATGTAAAATTATGCAAATTATGTGTGACTTAAAGGAATGGGGGAATAGAACAAAAAAGAAAAAAATACCAAAATGAAAAAGTAGTGAAAAGCCGAGAAAAAAAGAACCAAAAGGAAGATTAAAAAAAGGACAAATTTAGAAAAAAGCCAGGAAAAAAAAAAAAAAAATGTAGGGAAAAAGTAAATAGAGAACAAAAAGAAAAAAGCTCGGAAAAAATAAACACAAGATTTTTTTAAAAGGAATTTAAAAAAAAATTAGAAAAAAACGTTTGTGTTGCATTCAAATAATTTCCAATTATATATATATATATATATATATATATATATATAAAAGTGAATCTTGTCACCAACCTTGTACTTCCACTAAAAAATGTGATTAAGTACAGTTCTGTATCTTACAACCGACTCAATAAGCCCCCCAAAATGTTAATATTATGCGACAAAATATACCAGGAAATAAAAAGAAATGGATATCTTGTGAAAGAATTGTAAGAACAAACGACGTTTGTAGGCCGTACAACCTTTGCAATAGTACATGAGTCAATTCATTCAAAAGAGAAAAATCATTTTGCATTGCCGGAAACTCAGCAAAATGTAACTTGATGTCAAGTTTTGGACATGTTTGATCATTAATTATCTTGCCACACTTGGGATTATGGTTGCTCACTGTTGTTTCAAGCGTTGCTCACCGACTTTGTGTGAACGCTCAGACCCGTAAGGAAAATTAGAGGGAACATTGGCCGGAAGACAGTTTCAAATTGCATGTCCATCACTCACTACTAGGGTTGCATCTAATGACTGTTTTATTAGTCGATAAGTCACAGACCATTGAAACGATTGGTCGAACCATCGGATGATTACTGACTTTTTATTCTATTTAAGTTGTTTAATTATGTGCTCAATGATAACACAATGAAATGGGTACAAGGAAAGATACATTTTTCATTGATCGTACTGCGGATTCCTACAAAATTTAAAAAAAAATAACCTTTCCAAAAACCAATTAGGGACAGTGGTAGGTCAGTAAATAAACCTCTGTCAATTTTATAGGGACAGACAAATAAATAATAAATTAAAATCAAGTCAGCATTTTTTAATCCCTGTAAACTTTCCATCCATCCATCCATTATCTGCACCACTTATCCTCAGTAGGGTCGCGGGGGTGCTGGAGCCCATCCCAGCTATCTTCGGGCAGTGGGCTGGGGACACCCTCAACTGGTTGCCAGCCAATCGCAGGGCACACAGGGACAGACAATTCGTTCGCTCATTCACACCTAGGGACCATTTGGACCGGCCAATTAACCTGACATGCATGTTTTTGGAATGTGGGAGGAAACCGGAGTGCCCGGAGGAAACCCACACAAGCACGGGGAGAACATGCAAACTCCACACAGGAGGTTCGATCTCATGACCTCAGAACTGTGCTGCACACGCGCTAACCACTGCGCCGCTGTGCTGCCCTCCCTGTAAACTAGTGGTTCTCAAATAGTGGGGTTCTGTCAATGGGTGGCACCTTTGACTTCGGGGAGGCTTTTTTTTTTAAACTGTACTAGAATAAAGTGAATTCGCACCTCCACTACACTATTTGTGACGCCCCTAATTATACGGAGTCTTACCTCTAGATCCTATAAATGAGGTGCGACCTTCATGAATATGTCTAGACCATCACACAGCAGTCGCATTCCAAAAGATCGGATATGTATCGGATTTAGGACCACAACTGAAAGTGGCCTGGGTCTGGTGTGACATAAGTGGATCTGTACCGTTCAGAATTGAACAGATCTGCCTGCAGTGCGAACCTAGCCCTACTTTCCTTGCGTGAATGCTCCATCCCAAAGCACATAAAAGTGGAATCTCTTCCAGGCATGACAAGCTGGATTCAACAGATCTCATTGTTCCTGTGAGTGAGCGGAAAAGGCGGCAGAAGCATTTCTCACGGTCAAGCTACTGTACATTCGCCGGAGCTGCTCCTTGGGGTTCATGCTAGTTCCCATGGCAACCTCAGCTCCGGACTCATAAATACATGGCAGATAAAGCTGGATGATGGGCTCTGTCATGTCTCCATGGAGTCAAGGCAAACATGCAAGGGTTTTTTTTTCCCTCTCTCTCATTCTTCATACTTTGCACACTGGTCAAAAAGTGTAATGCACATGATAACGAAGTCATTCATGAATCCATGTTACGTTACTTACCACATGTTCAATGTACTGTCTGTATACTCTTTGTACATTTTCCTAGAAGTCAGCATAACCGAGAACTTTGCAAGAGCTTTCTAAACAAGAAACCTTTACATTAAAGCCCTGTATGGAAAATGCTTTCCATTCTATGATACTTTTTGTTAAGATACAAACGTCAATCGGTTATGACAGATCACTCTGCACGTTACTGCTAAACTCAAAAACAACAAAAATGCATTAAAGGAAACTAAAGGAGCCCTAGATGTCACTGCGTACTTAAAGTCCACCAAACTGCAACATTTTTCATTATTTTTCTTTTGCCCAGCCTTTTGCAAAGGGAAGAAAATAATAATAAAATGAGGGGAAAAGACAAAGGAAAGAAGACTAAAGAGAGGAAAAAGAAGAAAAGAAGAAAAAATTAAAGGAAATGAAGAAGAGATGACAAAAAGGAATAAAGAGGGAAAAGAAAATAATGGAGAAAAGGAAAAGGAACAAAAGAGAAAAAGAAAGGAGAAAAAGACCCCAGAAAAAGAAAAAAAAAGGGAAAGAAAAGGCAAAAAGGTAATTATATATATAAAAGAAAAAACTAAAAAAAAAAAAAAAAGACATCAAAAAAACATTTTGGGTTGTTGGGGGTAGCATCATGATGGTGGACAACCATGTCAGCACCCTGAAGGAGGTCCTCATGTTATGGGAAATAAATACAAACTTACAGTATTTAAAAAAAAATCTAATTTCTATGACAGCGAATGTCCATCCATCCATCCATTATCTGTGCCACTTATCCTCAGTAGGGTCGCGGGGGGTTGCTGGAGCCCATCCCAGCTATCTTCAGGCAGTGGGCAGGGGACACCCTGAACTGGTTGCCAGCCGGTCGCAGGGCACACAGGGACAGACAATTCGCTCGCTCATTCCCACCTAGGGACAATTTGGACCGGCCAATTAACCTGACATGCATGTTTTTGGAATGTGGGAGGAAACGGAGTGTCCGGAGGAAACCCACGCAAGCACGGAGAGAACATGCAAACTCCGCACAGGAGGTTTGATCTCACGACTTCAGAACTGTGCCGCACACGCGCTGACCACTGCGCCGCCGTGCTGCCGACAGCGAATGTATTTGTGCTTATTCAAATCAATACTGCTTTAAAAAAAATACATTTTTTTATCACCACTAGGAGGCGCTAAATAATACACTATCAGGGTTGGGTAGGGTTACTTGAACTGGATTACTTTCAATGACCTTTGGATTACTCCAATACCAAATGTGCTAATAAAAGACAAAAGAAACTAAATATAAATAAAATATGACTCACAACACGTGGTAAGCTTTCCTTGCTTTGATCTCCGGGAAAACGAACATAAAATGCGACAGAAACAAAATGAAAATAAATCCAAACAGCTTGCCAACATCATTTTGCCGTTACTCCCCAAGCCTGCACAAAATTTAGTCATTTTATTCATATTTAGTTTCTTTGGTCTTTTATTAGCATATTTGGTATTGGAGTAATCCAAAAGTCATTGAAAGTAATCCAGTTAAAGTAACCCTACCCAACCCTGTACACAATGCCCCTTTAATAAGAAGCTATACATTCCAAATTTAAGTATCCAACAGACTCAACCCGGCCTTATAAAATTCTCCTCTTCTAATGTTCATTCGAGAAATGAAATAAGCAGGAACTTGCAGGCAAGGAAAACCTTAAAACCGATACCATTAATAGGGCAGGGCCAGCTGGAAGGGAAAATCGACATTTTAGTTATGATTTACATGAAAACCAATAACCGGGAGCCGAGCACGAGAGATCCCAGGCGAAAAGTAAAGAGAGTGGTGAGAGAGGAGGTGTAAAATGTGACTAAAATGCTGCCCCGGGTAAATGATTCCCTAACACGCCCCTCGAGCACATCCAACAGGAAGTGATATCCACTCCAGCTCAACGCTAGCATGTCTGGCTGGGGGCTTTTCCCATTACACAGGAACCAAATGGCTATCAAGTGGCCCTTTTCGCCTGCGGGAACTTTCCCACTGACACTTTTAGGAAGTGAACCCATTTTTTGGGCTTGAAGGAGGCCTGGCCGACATCGAGAAATAACATTTTATACTAAAAAGTGCTATTAAGCAGCCATGCTCAGTGTTCTCGTTTGCCCGCGTCCTAGACCACAGGTGTCAAACAGGCGGCCTGCGGGCCAGATCAGGCCCGCTGAGGGATTGAATCCGGCCCGCGAGACAAAACTCAGGGAAGCGCAAGAGAAAAACGAGCTGCAGGTTGAAATATGTCAACCTGATGTTGCCAAAGCCAGGTGCCTCTCACAAAGACACTGTACTTATATTTATTTCTCTCTCTCTCTCTCTCTCTTTCTTTTCCACCCCTTTCTCCCACTCTGTCTCTCTGTGTCTCTCTTTTTCTCTTCCTTTGTTGCTCATTGTCTCTTTCTCTCTCTGTGTCTTTTAACCTCTTTTGCTCTAACTTCCTTTTTTTCTTTTCTCTCTTCATACCTTTTGCACTTTTCTCTTTTCTCTCCTTCTGTCTTTCTATTTCTCTTTGGATTTCTTTCTTCCTCTCCCTTTCTTTTCCCCTCTCACGACTTTTTATCTTTTGTTTCTCACGCTCTTTCCCTCTCTCTCTTTCTCTTTCTTTGTCCCGCCCTCTCTCCTTTTCCCCCCCTCTTTCTCATATTTCTTTATCTCTTTTTCTTTCTCTTTAATCTACTAGTCCGGCCCCCGACAGAATGTTTGTTCTATCGTGTGGCCCCCGAGTTAAAATGAGTTTGACACCCCTGTCCTAGACACATCATTTTTGCTGGGGACGCATCGTGTTTTAACAAAGATTTACCGCACTCCAAACTTTTCGTCAGGCAGATCCGCCATTGTTGTTTTGGTCTCGCGGTTCAAGTTTTCGTCTGCACGCCGATCTCCAGTTCGAGTTGTGTGTCTTTTTTAGAGAATCGGCTTTTTCGGCTCAACTCATTAAAGAGAGCCGGCTCTCAAACGCCTCACTTGCTTCGATGCATTATGTTACGAATGATGATGTTGTATAAAGAAGTTAAGAAAAAAAGGAAGTATAAAAGGAGAGAATGATCCCTTTTAATCAGTATATTGCCAACAATAATTTAATGCAGAGAATGAATTCATAAATTGAATAAGAAAATGTATTATTCTACTTAATTCTATTTGCATGTATTTTTTCCTTCTACAGTGAACGTCCAAGCGACTTCATTTTTGAAATTCTTTTTATAATAAACCTCATTCATGTTGAGCAACTCTGTGTCTCACAACAAAATGTTCATTAACAATATATATGATATAAGGAAACACATGTACAATATAACATGTTAAACTACATAAATAAACATGTTTGAAAAAAAAAACATATTTTTGTATTTTGTAAGGGAAAATACGACAGTTTGTAAGGGCATGGAGCACACTAAATTTTGGGGAGCCATAGATCTCTGTTGGGACCCATAGATTTTTGAGCATGCGAGTCCCCGGGACCCATCATTTTTCACAGGTCAAATGAACACTGCATGCTCGTCTGGAGCCTGTAGGCCAGTCACAAGCATGCAAAGATCACCCAGAAATTTATTAACTTTGCTGTACCAAATATCGTCTTTGTAGGCATAATGTTTACACAGGGTTTTTTTGTTCGTTTCAAAAGGCCAAATTTTAGCACCTTTAAAACAATTTTAAAGACAATTTTCAGTTCCTTCAGAACCATTAAATAAGAAATCAGGAGTGAATCATGTGTTTTGCAGATTCACAAATATATCTGCCATTAACATATGCAATTTTATAATCTTGCTGTGCAATTATAAAGACGTATGATTTTTTCATGAGTTTGCGATTACTGTAATGCACTACTCTCAGGTCCCTGGAAGTCTAAAATCAAGAGCCTTCAGCTAGTACAAAATGCTGCAGCGAGGCTTTTAACTAAGACAAGAAAGTTTGATCACATGACCCCGATTTGAGCTAACCAGCATTGGCTCTCTGTTAGCTTAAGATGAGATTTTAAAGTTCCGTTGGTCGTATACAAAATCATGCAAGGACTTAGAATAGAATAGTTGCTCCCAACTATCTTTCTGATTGAATTTCCCCCTATGTTCCGGTCCAGAGCCTTTGCTCTGAAATTGCTGGTCTACTAGTGATCCCAAGAGCCAAGAAGAAATCCGCAGGTTCGAGAGCGTTCTCCATTCGGGCCCCGGTGCTGTGGAATGCTCTTCCCCCTGAAATTCGATCTGTAAACCCCAGTAGAAATCTTTAAATCTAAGCTTAAAACACACTTCTATTCTATAGCATATGAATAACCTAAATTTTATGTTGACAATATCAGGGGATGGTGTCATAATAGTCTGTAGTTTGCAATAGTCTTTGATCTGTGCAGACCTTTGAGACTCTTTGTGATTAAGGGCGTCACAAATAAAAAAACATTACTTTAGATCTTGAGTAATTCGTAAATATATATAGTACTTGTGGATCTGAAAAGTACGTGTGCAAATATTTTCGTGACAACTCTCTCCCATTGTTTCCCATGCCGTAAAATAATTTTGGCGGACCACCAGGGTTTTATTGGTCCCACCAGTCTCAGAAACTTGTATTATTGAAAAAATATATTATATAAACCGTATTTAATGGAGTATAACGCACACTTGTGTATAACAAGCAAGCCTCGTTTTTTATTAAAAATCGGTATAAAATCTTGTCTCACTTGTTCACCGCTTAAACTTTGCCGTAGTATGCAACAGGAATAAAACCTGGGTCACTGCCGTGAGAACACTAAACCACCACTGGTATTGATGACACATGAAAAGGCAGTCGATTTTATCTTATTATCACGCTATTTTTAATCACGGTATCTGACGGATTTTGTTGTGCTCATCACATGTTACAATGACAATATATTTGTCAATCACAATGGTTAGAATAGAATAGAAGGGGACACATAGACTATAGATCTAGCCTTTTGATTTTGCTCTAAAAATGCAACATATTAATGCATTTGAATTTAAAATGTAGACCATTTTCTTCACCCCGACCTCAGATAGACTGTACACCCACCAGGTTCTTACAGAATTCTATGGGAAAGACTTCTCTCCATATTAGTGTTCAGTTGCAGGAAGTTCTTCCCATTACAATTTACCGGGAAAGGCTACCTTATTTTTTTGCATGGCCCATAATAAATGTCCATAAGAGACAGATAATCCTAGCACTAATACACATTTCACAATTTAGGTGTAGAATGCATCTGTCCTCTTAGGCGTCGATGACGCTTCATAGGACAATGCCATACAAACTAATGCCAGCTGCCGTTAATCACACGGGAAAAAAGACACGCAAGAGCAGTGTCAGCAGATTGTTTCGTTTTTCTTCATTTAATGCGTGGTTTATCGAGTCAGACTGACGAGAAACATGGCGACAATTTCAAGCAGTTATCAGCACTTTACGTAAACTTCAAGCACTATTCAAACTTTGACAACAGATTCAAATTCAAGCATTTTCAAGGATTTCAAAGACCCGTACGAAGCCTGTATACACACCTCAAAGATTTTCCCTAGTTACTACCGACAAAAACAGGTGATACTTTGTGTGTTCTAAGGCAAATGAGGTTCCTTATGGTCAATTAATAGTAGTCGTGCAAAGATCTTTAAAGTTAGGAATCAAATATTAATGGTGTTCAAAACGTCCTGGGCACATTTTGACAAACACATCTGGTGTGAGATCAGAGTTTCCAGGACACGAGATCGTGATCATTCTGTCCAGACCATCCAATCCATTTGTCTGGTAGTGTGGTTGCCTGACTCTTTCTCACTCAATCTATCCATTAACTAGTTTTCCATCATGTCAGGTTTAACTCACCAATGACTATTGCTATTTCAAAGAATGGTCTGTCAACAGCTTTCTTTGACCTATCACAAAACACGGTCACCTTTAGGAAAACTCATTCATGCTCAAGAAGTTCATATGGGTTCTCAGTACACCATATGCGAGTGTTATACTTGTTAACTTTGCCATTTATGTGGAAAATTGCCTAATTGCTAAAGACAAGCCGGTCCTCAAATCAAATTGCCACATTGCAAAAAACACACTGAGCTGGTTTATCTTTGTTCTTCAACCGTCAGAGTAACTGCAGCTTGTAAGGCGTCATGTGGAGTCATCTTCTTAAGACACGAAAAACAGTGGTTGCAAGACACTGAGGTTTCTTACTGGATCTTCAGATCGATTTACGAGGGCTCTGCTGAAAAGCAGTTCCAACATGTTCAATCACATCTTCATAAGTTTCAGAGCGTCCTGTTCTTTTAGCTGGGCATGAGACCCTATCCATAATGGTTTTTACCATGCCATCCAACTACCTCCCCTCTGGTGGCTCCTTTCTGAATTTTTTGTTATATGCACAGTCCATGATACAGTTATTGCAAATTCAAGCACATAAAAAGGCCATTTCAGGTTGAGTGAACGCCATGAGTCTTAAAAGAAATTGAAAAAAAATCAGTGGCCCAACCAAAAAAACGAACATAATTAGCTTTAACATCGCACAACATTTATCTTACTATCAAGACTATAGGTATTTAAACAAAAATACCTATAGTGAAAGCAACAGCAAATAACTATAGATTGTGTAAATATACAATTCGTAGATTCAGGCTTGCACGCTTGCTTGGAAAGAGGGTGTGCGTGAACAAATTAATTTTCCGACCAAGAAAAAGAGCCAATCTTTTCCACCCCCAAATCTCTTTTTATGACCAAGAATGAGAGAGAAGCTTTTCCACCCCCAAATCTCTTCCCACCATGCAGGGTGGTAAGACAGCAGGGACCAAACCTTAAGGGAAAATCCAATAAGAGGAAATGAAGAACAAGGACGATATGAGTTAAGAGCGAATCGAAAGAGGAGAAAGACTGTAACGAAATTGTGACCCCAAAGGATTACAAAAAAATTACCGTGCAGGAATTAGTAGAGTTCTGGTAAATAACATGTTCAGTGTCTTAAGTGCAAAAGCCGTCAAGACTTCATTTTACATTTAAGTAGGCTGGCATCAAATAATCTACAAATAATATATTATCAGATACATTTTTTTTATTTTTTTGGGGGGGGGATGATGAGGTTTTTATTATTACAGTTTCTGCAAATGGATGAGTCACAACATTAGCTTTTCTGCTGGCTTTGATCTCTTTGATCTCATTGCAGTTCTCTCTGGTAAGACTGCCAACAAAGCATATCAAAGAGCTTTCTTTTCACTTTACATAAAATACATTTTAGAATATCACAATACATTTTTACATCTTTACATTTTAACAAGATACTCTTAACAAGAGGTCGTATAGTGGATTTTTAACGTTTACAATGAATTCAACATATTTTTCTTTAGTCTGAATTTTAACCATCATCCTTTTTTAATGTATATGAGAAAATAGAAATAAAAACAATAATGAGTATAAAAACGGGTACAATTTACCTGCATGAATAAAGTATCTATCTATCTATCTTATAATAATTAAAGATGCTCATCATGGCTTAGGCAACAACCAATCCCAGCTGGCCTAACAAAACACATACGCGGTCATTTGTATGTCATTTTCATGCAACACAAAGTAGCAAAACAGCTACTAAGATGAATAAACTTAAAAGGATTTTGCCGTTTCACTCATACCTTGCAAATCTAATATTACTTCCAATGCTCCGTTTAAGCTAGTACGGCACACAAGCTATATTTCAGTAGCCTTCCCTCCCATTCTTTTAACATCGCCCGACACACAAGTCACGCGAGATGCCGACTAGGTCATGTGTCCAATTATCAGACTGCAGGATGCGGAATCTCTGTAAGAAAGCACACACAGCTGTGTCAATATTCTACTTTGCTGGCCTCCGTGTAAAAGGCAAAGCCGGTTAAAAGCGCTCCGGTGCGACCGACGTGGCGAGTTTTGCTCGTTCTCTGTGTAAAAGTGGCTGCGGAGCGTGTGAATTGTGAGAGTGCGACACAGGATGTCGTTTTCACCCAAAAATTCCTAGCATACTTTGCCTTCTTGAGAACTTACAATTAAATTACTTATCCCATTTTGGTTGGGGTTTAATCCAAAATGCCACTCGAATATCCTCAGGGACAGTTTCAAAAGTCGCTCCAACAAGCAACAAACTTTGATAAGGTAGCACATCAAAAAGGGAGAAAAATGTTCTTTTTTCAAGGTACTCTTGATAGCAAGGTGCCCAGCGATAACTTTAAAGTTTAGAAACAGCACACACACAAAAAATGGACCTAAAAAATAAATATACAGTGGAACCTCAGTATTCGAACGCCTCTCAGTTCGAACAAGTCCGACCAAAAATTGAGAAATTCTTGCGTCGCTGTTCGGTCAAAAAAATCGGGGTTCGAACGCCGGTAATGCGAGAGTGCGTACGCTAGGGTGCGATGCTGAGCGGCGTACGGGTGTTTTTGCACCTTATTATGCCTCTGAAGAAAGTCAGTGCAAGCAGCAAAGTTGCTACAGGTGAAAAAGGAAAAGTGGTGCGTACAACTATTGCATTTTAAGAAAGAAATAATAGCAAAATATGAAAGAGGTGTGCGAGTGTCCGATCTTGCTAGGGAATACAGCATGGCTAAATCTACGATCAGTACGATACTAAAGAATAAGGAGGCTGTGAAATCTAGTGATGTGGCTAAGGGAGTGAGTGCTATAAGCAAGCAACGGCCGCAAGTTTTGGAAGAGGTTAAAAAACTTTTGATGATTTTCCTCTCCCCACCGTCCACCTGCGCCTTCTGCTGACCACCACAAAGGTAAGAAATCCTATTCATAATTATTTTCTTTATCCTTTTTTTATTTTTACACGTTCATGTTAGCGTAATCTTTCGTACGGAAGATTACGATAACGCGAACGTACGATTAGCCTGGGTTAGCTTTACGTTAAACATTCACAGGCTTATTCTGCTTCTGGTTAACATGGAAACCAGTTATATCTGTTTCATGCAGAGGAGAAAACCCCCTACCCAAAAAAACAGCCTTGAGAGGGATGGACACCGCCAGGCTGTACTTGCCAGGAAGTTTTGCCCATACAACCCAGGTGGTTAAGGGACACGTGACTCTATGGACCTGCAGAACTCCAGTAAAATATGTGCTTGATTTTGCAAAGGGTAAGTCAAAAACAGTACAGTGGAACCTCGGTTTCGAACGCCTCTCAGTTCGAACAAATGGGTTCTCGACCAAAAATTTCGAGAAATTCTTGCTTCGCTTTTCGTTCAAAAAATCGGAGTTCGAACGCCAGTACGCTAGGGTGCGATGCTGAGCGCCATACGGGTGTAGATTGTGTGGATTGCCCCCACCCCTCGTGAAGAACTGTTATCACGTGCGCGCGCACTTCTTTTCGCTTTCGCTTTTAATATCGGTGAACGGAGTGTTTTAGCCCCGAATTATGCCTCAGAAGAAGATCGGTGCAAGCAGCAAAGTTGCTACAGGTGAAAAAAGAAGAGTAGTGCGTACAACTATTGCATTTAAGAAAGAAATAATAGCAAAATATGAAAAAGGTGTGCGAGTTTCCCTTCTTTCGAGGGAATAGAGCATGGCTTCTGCAGACCACCACAAAGGTAAGAAATCCAATTCATAATTCTTTTCTTTATCCTTTAACCGCTCACCACTTTTTGTGGAGACCCGGGTGCTAAATGACGTGTAAACGACCTGATTTTTTTATTTTTACTCGTTCATGTTAGCGTAATCTTTTGTACGGAAGATTACGCTAACGCGAACGTACGATTAGCCTAGGTTAGCTTCATGTTTACGTTCATGGTAAACATTCAGGGTGATGGAACGGATTAAAACGATTTTACATTACTTTTAATGGGAAAAACGATTTCGGCGATCGAACAAATCGGTTTGCGAACAGGGTTCTGGAACGGATTATGGTCGAGAACCGAGGTTCCACTGTAGTTGCATAAGTGGTAGATTTTGTGATCTAAACCTAACATATTGTCCCTCAAAATGAATTCGCTTTTTTATTTCAAGCACAAAAACAGCATTTCAAAAAGAGGGTTTTTTTTTTTTTTTTTTTTTTTTTTTTAATATATACCTAACGTACATGTACAGTAAAAAGCAAAAGCCCGAAAGGCCAGCTGACACATATCTGCAGAAAGTCAGGGTGTGTCAGTAGAGTTTGCTCAACCAACAGAGCAGCCAGACAAACAGTGCATGACTCCAAAGAAACTCCATTACCACGCTGCAGTAACAACCGTTTTGACCCACTGGCCCGGTCCATTGAACGCAAACAGAACACAAGGAACCAAAAAGACACAAAACATCGAACCAAACAATATTTGGGGGTTCGTCATGTGCTGCCCCCATCAATGTTGGCTTCTGCTACCGTATTCTGCGGACTATAAGATGCACCCAAAAACCACAATTTGGCCAGAAACTTGTGGACCTTACAATCTGGTGCGCCTTATATACTGGAAAATACAGTGGGTAAAATTGGAAATGCAAAGTTAAAATTAAACGGTAACTGCTCAACCTTTGTGAAAAACATAGATGGGTCTTTGAGTGCCCACTTGTGGTTAACATGACTATATATCTATCCACCTTGGTCATATCCCTCAAGAGGGGTGACCGACAGCAAGACAAACACATACAATAACAAAGAAAATACAAAGGGAAAAAAATAGCAAAAATACACAAAAACATTTTTGGACCATGGCCAACCCAAATGCCCAAACACCCAAACAAGTTAGGCACCTCGACACCTAAGTTGGTCATGCTTTCGTCCCTCCAGATGCCCTGTGGTGAGGGGCCCTCTCCTCGTGAGAGGTAAGAGAATTCTCCCCCCGTGGTCCGCTGCGTGTCGTAAGAGGTGACTAAAGTGGAGGGAGCGAGGGGACTGGGATCCTCTTCTCTCCATCTCTACTCCCTAAGAGACAGCAAGGCAAAGAAAGGGGGGCGGGAGACCGAAAGGTCTTGTAAACCCTAGTTATAGGGTCACTAAATGTGAGAGGATGTGGAAGTAAAGTGACTGAGTGGAAGAAAGAGGACGATGATGACTAAAAGGCAGGTTGATGTGTTAGCCTTGAGTGAAACAAAGGTTAACATGTAAATTGTACAAACAATGGTTGTTTACATTTCAACCAATGGTGAAAGGAAGAGGTTCTTAAAATAACCAAAATGCAACATTTTTGGGGGGCTGGATCAAATTTTCAGGGCTCTGTTGATTATTTGAAAGCTTTTCATTCGATAGTCTTTTTTTTTCAAAATTCTGTATGTTTAATCATATAGCTATAAATAATGTTTGGTTCGCAATCATTTTTGCTGGCGTTAGGTCACCTTTGCCTTAGAGAAACAGCAGTGTTTACAATACCATGGAAAACTCTGGAGCGCCGCCAGAGTTTGATCAGTCCCGCAAGTATCTCAAACTCGTATGGAATTTTTTTTCTTGTCCTTTCACGAACTTTCAGTTAATTGGTTGATTGGTTAATATGAGTGTTTTTGTTTGCTGGGTGTAACCGCTGCAGAAGCATATTGAACATAGGAGTCAAGTCAAGTCACATTTATTTATACTGCCCTTAATCACAAAAATGTCTCTGTACAGGATTACAATTACACCATTACCTGATCTTAAACCAACATGCGGGCGAGGAAAAAGGAAACCTTGAGAAGGGGCCTCACAAGTGGTAGTCCCCCTTCCAGGATGACCAGGGTGGAATAGATTTAGCATTGAGTTACAGTACGCAAATATAGTAAACATCAATAAAAGAGAACACTAGGAACAATTCAAGAGGGATCGCAATAGAAGAGAAGGATATTTTCAAAAAAAAAAAAAAAGAGTCAAAGCAGGAAAATGATCCTTATTTAGGCTCATTTTATTTATATTAATGGCTCCAAGCCATTGTGCATTGTCTATCAATGACAGAAGATTCTGGATCAGTCCCTCAAAGCTTAGCACTGTGTTTGAAATGCCGATATTCAGCAGAGATTAATGCTATTTTTGTTGTACACATATTAATTTATATTTTCGCGTGTTTTTACGAGGTTCTGTCTTGTTTCAGTTAACATTGGTTAGAAGTTGAATGGTAAATCGTTCAAAGTTCTTGTATTTAAAAGATTACTATAGCACTAAACAGTTAACTACATTATACGCTATATTTTTTTCGGGTTTCTGTGTTGCTTTACTTCAAAGTTAGTACAAAAAAGTATAACGTAGAAAAAAAAGGCTAGCACATTCGCCTAATATGCGACGGGGTAGAAACAGATGTCGGCCAGGAGAGATATGGCTGTGCTTGCCCAGGACACACCACAAGAAATGGTGCCCCTACAACCCTAGTCGTTAAGGGATCCAAACAACTAACCAACCATATATAGTAGTATTATACATTTTTTATTCATTCATTTCATGCGAAATGATGCATTATTATTCCATTATCATTATTGCTGCTGTCACAGTCTTGTTCCACAAACAGACTGAGGAGAATTTTTTCCTCATGCCATGAGGCTCTTTAACTCCACCCGGGGGAGTAAAAGCCCACATTAAACCCCATCTACACACTTGCATATTACCCTTTTTTTTTACTGTGTGTATTTTACGTAGCACTATTTAAATACTCTATATCAACATGTTAATGTTGGGTATTTTTGTATTCTATATCTTTTATTCTCATCTCATCTCATCAGCCGTACCGCTTATCCTCATTAGGGTCGCGGGGGGGCTGGAGCCCATCCCAGCCATCTCCGGGCAGTGGGCAGGGGACACCCTGAACTGGTTGCCAGCCAATCGCAGGGCACACAGGGACAGACAACTCATTCGCTCATTCACACCTAGGGACAATTTGGACCGGCCAATTCACCTGAAATGCATGTTTTTGGAATGTGGGAGGAACCGGAGTGCCCGGAGGACACCCACGCAAGCACGGGGAGAACATACAAACTCCGCACAGGAAGTCTGGAGCTGGATTTGAACCCACGACAGGTTCCCATGACATGAACTGTGCCGCACAAGCGCTAACCACTGCGCCGCCGTGCTGCCCGTATATATTTTATTTTATTATTTTATTTTTCAAGACAAGGATACTGCTGGAAGTGTGAATTTCCCTTCTGGGGATGAATAAAGTATCTATATATCCATCTATTATTGATAGTATATCAGTTAAGACACCAAAAAAATCTTAAGAGCCATTTTGGAGCTGAGCCGAAAGAGCTGGTTCTCCAGAATGAACCAGAATCCCCATCACTACAATAACATACCTGTCAACTTATATGTTTTGCCCATATTTTGTACGTCTTTTGATCATTTAGAATTGTGTACGCCATATAAAATGTTTTGTACGTGACCAGAAAAATGTTTTTAGGTTGGGGGGTACACCCCCCGGCCTTACCCAGGGTCTCACAAAATTCAATGGGAACAGTGAACAGAGTGGTCATGGGGCACCCTCCTTTGGTAAACTTGTTTGAGGCAAAAAAAAAAAAAAAAAAAAAAAAAAAAGAATTTCGAAGAAAACACAGATTTTTGACGGTAAAAAACGAGATACTTAGGCATAAGGACCGCACAGTAACCATTTATGAATTAATGATTTCATTTTACTAGTGAATTCAAATGTCATATGCTAATTTGTGGTCTATGAAATAAATTATTTTCATTTAAATGTATGATTTTTTATGCAACCCTAGCTCTTGCTGTGGTTTTAATTCCAAGCGTTCTATAATCCAGTGCGTCTTATCCAGTGGTACCTCTACTCTACTCTACAAATGTCTATACATACAATTTTAGGTTACGAAAAACCTGAATAGGAAAATGTCACCTCTAGTTACAAAGGTGTTTCAGGATACAAAGTCAAAAAATACAGTATAGTACGCGCTGCCATTCGCCGCTCCCAGAGTTCTACCAGGCGCTGCATATGCTCAAATCACGGCATGCTCTTTGTGTCCCATTCCCGCTCTGTTAACTGTCTACTGTATGGTAACGATACCCCATGAAAGTCATGCAGAAAAGAAGGACAAAAGAAGAGGGAAAGACTTTTTCTGGCCATCGAAACAAAAAAAAGATGGTAGAAAAGTAATTAAAACACACACTGCTGTGCAGGAGGAGTTTAAGGACGACAAGGAGGAGGATGCAGCCATCATTCCATCAGCCCAGATTTAAGACATTTTCCATGAAGTTTTGGAATTTGTGAAAAGTGTTGACAGGTCGGGCTATCACTCATTATTATAACGTCTGCCTCGAGCATTTTCAATGGATTGTCATAAGCAGACTTCATTGGATCAGTTATTCAAGAAACGAGAGGGAAAAAAATACTGCTGAAAACCAGTCAACAAAGAGGCCAGTTAAAAGGGAAATGAATATTTTTGATATTTCATTTGTTCTTTGTTTTTTTTTTTTTACATTTTTTGCCTGTAATTTTACGCTTATTTTGCCGTAATCTAATTTTAAAATGAATTTATTTTCATGTTTTGATGCTCTTTTTTCAGGACAAGAAAGTTTGATCACATGACCCCGATTTTAGCTAACCTGCATTGGCTCCCTGTTAGCTTAAGATGTGATTTGAAGGTTCTGTTGGTACTATACAAAATCATGCATGGAATTGCTCCCTCATATCTTTCAGATTTAATTTCGCCCTATGTTCCTGTCCGGAGCCTTCAATCTGAAAATGCTGGTCTACTAGTGATCCCAAGAGCCAAGAAGAAATCCGCAGGTTCAAGAGTGTTCCTTATTCGGGCCCCGGTGCTGTGGAATGCTCTTCCCCCCTGAGATTCGATCTGCAACCTCAGTGTAAATGTTTAAATCTAAGCTTAAAACACACTTCTATTCTATTGCATATGAATAAACTATATTTTAGGTTGACAATATCTGTGTATTATTTGCCCTCATGTAGGTTTTAGATCAGGGGATGGTGTCACAATAGTCTGTGGTTTGCAATGATCTGTGGTCTGTCCAGCCCTTTGAGACTGTTTGTGATTAAAGGCATCACAAATAAGCATGACTTGACTCTTTTATGGTTTACTAAGAAAAAAATACTTTTGCGGGGATTGGAATGAATTTTTGCATTTGCATTCAAATTGTGTCAAATAAGAAATGTTTTAGGTTACAAAGATACTCCTAGAACCAATTCAATTTGTAAGTAGAGGTACCGCTGTTTATGAAAAATAGATCACAAAAGATCTTTTGGGGGTTCGCCTTATAATCCGTCACGCCTAATGGTGCAGGAAATACTATTTGTATTTTGAGTCATTAAAATACATGCTGTGGCCATGCAACAACAGGCTAGGGGTGTTGCCAAAAAAAACATCCACTAACCTAGATGTATCCACCTGTTAGCGTGACATAATGATAGCATGCTCTCAGAGTATGTATTGTGCGTGAGACGCTGGTTGCATTTTTTGCGTGACCACATGTTTGCAACTTGTAATAATAATGATGCATTTTATTTAAAAGCGCCTTTCAGGCCACCCAAGGACACTGTACAAACAATGAAAGAAAAAAAATACAATTTAAAAAGTTGTAAACGAAATAATAAATAAAAACAAGACATAAAATCATAAAAACATAAGAAATGGAGAAGCTATGTGTTGTAGGCAGTCCTGAACAGGTGTGTTTTTAGACGGGACTTAAAAGTGGAGAGAGGTGTGCAGTTTTGGAGGTCCGGAGGTAGATTGTTCCAAAGCTTGGGAGCAGCGCGACTGAAGGCTCTGGCTCCCATGGTGCTCAGATGGGCAGGGGGCACTGACAGTCGGAGGGAGGACGAGGATCTGAGGGAGCGAGTGGGGACGTGCACCTGGAGAAGGTCGGACAGGTAAGGAGGAGCCAGGTTGTGAATGGCCATATATGTATATAAGATGAGTTTGTAGCTGATGCGATGCTGAACAGGAAGCCAGTGTAGCTGTTGGAGAACGGGGGTGATGTGCTGCTGGGAAGATGTTTTTGTGATGATGCGAGCAGAGGCGTTTTGAACCAGCTGAATTTTATGGAGGGACTTTTGGGGAAGGCCGAAGAGGAGAGCATTGCAGTAGTCAAGGCGGGATGTGACAAGACTGTGGACGAGAATAGCAGTAGTGCGGGGGGTGAGGGAAGGGCGGAGTCTGGTAATATTGCGGAGGTGGAAATAAGCAGTGCGGGTGATGGTGTTGATATGTGAGTGGAAGGTAAGCATGCTATCCAGGATGACACCCAGACTCTTGACCTGGGGGGAGGGGGACACTAAGGAGCTGTCGATGTTGAGAGAGAAGTTGTTTACTTTGGATAAAGTGGATTTGGTGCCAAGAAGGAGGAATTCTGTTTTATTGGCATTTAATTTAAGAAAGTTTGTTGTGAACCATGTTTTGAGTTCGGAAAGGCAAGAGGTGAGGGAGGGAGGTGGGAGTATGGAGTTTGGTTTGCAGGAGAGGTAGAGTTGGGTGTCATCAGCAAAGCAGTGAAAGTGGATATTAAATTTGCGGAGGATATGACCAAGAGGCAAGAGGTAGACGATGAAGAGAAGAGGACCTAAGACAGATCCCTGGGGTACACCTGTGGTGACTAGGGAGGGCTTTGAGGTGAAGGATTTCAGCTGGACAAACTGAGTGCGGCCAGTGAGATAGGAATGGAACCAACTGAGGGGAGTATGGGTGAGACCAATGGAGGAGAGTCTATTGAGGAGGATAGGGTGAGAGATTGTGTCGAAGGCGGCGCTCAAGTCTAGGAGGATGAGGATGGAGACTAAACCGGAGTCGGATGCTATGAGGAGATCATTTACAATACGGATTAGGGCAGTCTCTGTGCTGTGGCGGGGGCGGAAACCAGACTGAAAGGGCTCATAGAGAGAGTGGAGGGACAGGTGCGAGTGGAGTTGAGCAGCAACAGTTTTTTCAAGGATTTTTGAAATAAATGGAAGGTTGGAGATGGGGCGGAGGTTGTCGAAGTTGTTGGGGTCAGCACCATGTTTTTTAAGTGTAGGAGTAACAGCAGCGGTTTTGAAAAGTGATGGGACAATACCAGAAGAGAGTGAGGAGTGAATAATGGCAGATATGAGAGGAAGCAGGGAAGGGAGGCAGGATTTAACAAGGGATGAAGGGAGGGGATCGAGCTGGCAAGTGGTGGGCTTGGATTTGAGTATGAGGTTGGACAATTCAGCAGTCGTGGGTGGAGCAAAACTGGAGAAGAAGTGGCAAGGAGAAGGAAATTCAGATGGGGAGGGAGCAGACAGGTTTTGATGGAGTTTGTGATGAATCTTAAGGATTTTGTGATTGAAGTACTCCATTATGGAGTTGCAGGTTGCTGTGGAGTACAGGTGGAGGGGGAGATAATTTGGTGGCTGGAGGATTTTGTTAATGACAGAGAAGAGAGTTCTTGAATTTCCTTCGTTGGAAAGGATGAGGCCGGAGTAGTAGCTGGATTTGGTTTGTGCAATTTGGTCCTTGTATTTAGCAGTATGGGTAGTGTACATGTCCTTATGGATGGTGAGGCCGGTTTTCTTATAGAGTCGCTCAAGTTGGCGGTTCTTTGATTTCATTGACCGAAGAGCGGGTGTAAACCAGGGGGCAGATGTGGAGAATGAGGCAGTCCTGGTTTTCAGGGGGGCAAGAGAATTTAGAATATTTGTGAGGCAGGTATTGTAGTGAGTGGTAAGCTCATCCGGGCTTGAAAGAGCTTCTGGGGGTGGGGAACAGTCAATAATGGAGCAGAGGGTGTCAATGTTGATATTTTTGGTATTACGAAAAGAAATGAGACGGGAGGTTTTGACAGTAGAGAGACAGAGTACGGTGTTAAAAGTGAGGAGGACATGATCAGATTCAGGAAAAACGTTGGAAGTGGGCTTGGAAGTAGAGAGGCCAGAGCAGCAAACCAAGTCCAATGTGTGGCCTTTAATATGGGTGGGGAAGTCAATAAGGCTGTGTATCCCGAGACTCTCCAGGCAGGATGTGAAGTCTCTGGTGAGTGGCAGGTTGGGGTTGTCCATGTGAATATTGAAATCTCCTAATAAAATTAAATTTGGCGAGAGAGTGGATAAATGTGTAATTAAGCTGGAGAATTCATTGATAAAATCACTATGTGGCTTTGGGGGGCGATAAATTGAAGCAATAATGGTTGGCGTGGGTCCGGGGAGCTTAAACACCAGACATTCAAAGGAAGTCGATGAAGTGACGGAGACAGGCAAGACTTTCCACTTCTCGCGGTGAATTACCGCGAGACCTCCTCCACGGCCGTTGCCACGGGGACGGCAGATGTAAACAAAGCCGGGAGGAGTGGAGTCATTCAGAGCAGCGAAGTCGTTTGTTTGTTGCCAAGTTTCTGTTAAAACGAGGAAGTCGAGTTTTCGTTCAGCGAGGACGTCTTGGATGAGGTGGCCCTTGTTCCTGAGTGAGCGGACGTTCAGCAATCCAAAGTTGACGGCGGAGGTGTCTTGTTTGACGGCGGCAGTGCTGTTAGCCGACCTAGCTAGGCGGGCTAATGTATGGCAGTTAGCCCTACGGCCGCAGTTTATGGGAGGGCGTCGAGATGTGGACCAGGTCGAGGTGATTGAACCAGGGTTTTTATACTCGACGTGCCTGCGCGATCCGCGGTGAATGTAGCGGCGTCGAGGCAGGCGAGTTATGTCAGGATGGTGGAGCAGCTCCGGTGGCGGAGGCCCCCGCGCAATCCACCGGATCCGGAGAAGATCTGCGATAGAATACTGGAGCAATCCTGTCGCTGGATGGTGGCAGAACGTCAGGAGTATCAGGAATAATCCAAAAGCAGCGAGGTTTTGGCACGCCATGACGAGGGAGAGAGGCCGGTGCTGTGACAGCTGGTATGTTTAAGTTAGCCCGAGGGCTAAGTTACGAGGGTTTGATTGATAAAGTGAAATGTTGGTTCAGGTTACATCAACCAAAACACCCACAGTCCAAAACAGAAGGGCAAAAGAAAAATCAGAAAAAGTATCTGAGCTTCGAAAAAAGTTTGGAAAAGTTTTTGGAGTGAGAAGCGGCGACATACACGCCAGCGTCCTCTCACCCCGGAAATGAATGTTGCGTAGTATGTGTGAAATAAGCAGTGTAACGAAGCCCGTCTTTGTTCCTCTAACTTTAATGGGTCAAAATGGCAACTAATTGAAGACTACGAAGTGTGTTTTGTTTCATTAGTGTCTAAACACATTGATGCATTTAAAGGAAGTCGGGATGAAACAAAAATGGTGCTGCAAAGTTTGAAACCATTCATCAAGCCTGTAAAGTCACAATGAGGATGGATTTAGAGCTAAAAACACAGTAGAACTGGCAGTGCTGGTGAAAAACATCAAAGCGTACAAGGAGTTCAGTTTGCTGTGTTTTACGAAAACGTGGCTCACGTTTAGCATCCCGGACGCTAACGCGGAGTTACCCGGCTTCAGCGCTGTTAGGACAGACAGAGACACAAAAGCCTGCTGGAAGCGGAGAGGAGGTGGACTCGCTATCTACGAGAACACGAGGTGGTGTAACCCTGGGCACAAAGACTTCCATCTGCTGCAGGGACATCGAACTTTTGGACTAGCGTGTGACGTCATACACTCCGCTGTTGCTAGACTACAACACAGCACCCTGAGGCCATCCTGTTAATCTGTCAATAAACAAAAGGATACTGCTGGAAGTGTTAATTTCCCTACGGGGATGAATAAAGTATCTATCTATCCATCTAGATCCCTTGGATACAACTTTTTGACTTTATGGTGTGGAATAACTTTTTGGGCCCCTATTTCTGGCATTTTCCCCACTGTACAAAATCAACAACAAATTATTAAGTGTGCCCAATAACTATTCCTGCGTATGTAAGAGTACGTCCCCAAATTGACCGTTATTTGTCAACATTACAAAATGCTAGTCTGAAATTGGCTTGCATTAAAGCATCATAAAAATGACAATATGCTATTGGTTGAATTACCACGCACAATGCCTTTCGGTCTGGTCATCCAGTTCGGAATCTCGTGTGCTTCGTGAAGACTGCGAGTCGGCGATACAATACTGTATTTTTGTACTTAATTCAATTCGCTATGAGTCTCAAAGCTTGCAGTGATGCTTAAGAGGGAAGCAAAAACATGACAACCATGGAAACGAAGCTTACGTTTGTGTAGAAATACGAGAAAACCACGCAAGCCGTAACCATTTGACAATCTGGACCATTATCAAAAATAAGGCGAGCATAAAAACAAGGACTCAAGCAGTAAAGTCAAATAAAATGTAAATAAAACTTAATTTTTCCTTTACTTCTTTACTTATATGTCGGAGTGTCCTTGGGCAAGACACTGAATCCCTAATGCCCCCAATAAACAGGTAGCCGCCTTGCATGGTTGACTCCCTATTGGTGTGTGAGTGTGTTTGTGGATGGGTAAGTGTGAAGCACATTGTAAAGCGCTTTGGGAGATCTTCATTGACTTGAAAAGCGCTATAGAAATGCAGACCATTTCTTTAAAAGGTTACTTAATCATGAACAAATATTACACATAAGTAGTACTTATTTTAGCTAGAGTATTGGAAAGTCTGTAAATAATGGCCACACATTACTGTAAATTTCCATCCCCTGCTATAAAGCAATTTTACTTTGAATTTCCCACCCCACAATGGCGAAATATCGTTTCCCGAGGGTCTGCTGTATTAAAGAGTTACAGTCAATTTAAAGGCTTCTTGGCATTACACACTTGAATCGCGGAATTCTGAGTTTCAATGAGAACAAAGAGTCAGCACTGGAGTTTTAATCCAAGATGGGGTCTGGATTAAGCGGCTCAGGAGTCAAAGGGCCATATTTGTTTCCTGTCATAGTTCAGATGGTTTTTCATCAAATTTTGGAATATGAAAATAGAATCAATTGTGAATAGCGTTTTCGAGGATTAATACCTTATGAATTTGGGGGGAAAAGAAGGACATAAGAGGAAAAAAAACTTACTCTGGAAAGTGAGTGTTGATTTTTTTTTTATTAACTTTAACAAATACCAGTGTCTGAAATAACGTACAACTTACCAAAAGTATCCGCCCGTGTGGCCGTCAACTTTTTCAAGAAAACAAAAAAACATCTTTCGTTTTAATTTTACTAATTTATTTTATTAAATCAAACATTTGCTTTATTCCAATTTCGAAATCTTCGTTTGATTTGGAAATTTCGGTTCGTTTGTTAATTTGCATACTCGGCAGCCAATCAGAAGCCTCCACCGAATAACTTCGTGCTTCCGGACTTTCCCGAGCCTTATAAGGTCTCGCATTTGCATATCATTTTCCAAAGTAGACGCGCAGAGAACACAAGAAAAACGGAGAAGTGGTTAGGAATCAAGCCAAAACCTCAGCCCCAGATGAAAGATTCAAAAGAAGCTACCATAATGGATGACGCTACAAAACGTAAACATACATTAAAAGCATGGTGGAAAGAGGAGTTCACGTGGCTTGTAGAAGACGACGCAACGCAAACATTGCATGAATGAAGATGAGTAAATACAGGTACATACTGATGGCAGATGGAAAACAGCGATGTCATATACATCCAATGAATGTTTTAAGTAGATTTATAATAAACTTAATTTTAAAGTATTGTTCCGTTATATATGGTGATTATCAATCCTTAATACTGTGCAACAACGGGTTTCTTTGCGATGAGTCGTCTTATTGTGTTTCAAGTTGTGAAAAATGGGGCAGTCCACTTTATGGCTGGGCAGGCAACTTTTTAGACTTGTCTGACCTGGTGTCCGGTAACTTTTAGTCATGAGTTTCAGACACTGCAAATACCGAACTTTAATAAAGAAATAAATTATGTTGCATTCTTATTTTAGCACAATGTTGCTGCAAATTTGATGGCACAAATTTCTGATGTACAAGTAATTTAGTGGAATCTACAAACAAATTGTAGTTAACACCTATGTATCCTAATATTCTCTTATTAATCACATTTTCACCTTTATTCAGACATGTTTGTCTTGGAACGTTGCATCTTATCTTGTAAACAATGTTTACTGTGTTGTTATCAATGACAATGAAGTTTAAGTACCGGTAGTGGTTTAAACAGTTACAACATCTTGGAACCATTTGTAAAAGACGCTTTGAAACTGCTGTAAAAATAAATTCAGATTTTCATTTTGACTGTCGCAGAAAATTTGAATATTGCAAAAAGTTCTTCATTTTCTGTCACGCAATTAAAAAAAAAATATATGTCGTACATTCTGAATCCAATACTAATTAAAAGAAATATCGCAATTTGTGGGCAGCACGGCGGTGCAGTGGTTAGCGCATGTGCGGCACAGTTCATGTCTTGGGAACCTCCTGCGTGGGTTCAAATCCAGTTCCAGACTTCCTGTGCGGAGTTTGTATGTTTTCCCCGTGCTTGTGTGGGTTTCCCTCGGGCACTCCGGTTCCTCCCACATTCCAAAAACATGCATTTCAGGTGAATTGGCCGGTCTAAATTGTCCCTAGGTGTGAATGAGCGAGTGAGTTGTCTGTCCCCGAGTGCCCTGCCATTCATTGGCAGGCAACCAGTTCAGGGTGTCCCCTGCCCACTGCCGATGATTGCTGGGATGGGCTCCAGCACCCCCGCGACCCTACTGAGGATAAGCGGTGTAGCTAATGAGATAGCAATTTGTTTATTGTTTTAATATTGCAAGTGAAATATTGCAAATCTTTTATAGTTTTGATATGTGTGAATATGGCGAAAAATGGAATACAGAATCCAGTTTAAAAATATTTGAACATATTAGCGGTATATTGGACTGTCAGCCATACTCAAGGTTAAAATAATAAAATCCTTGAAAGATTTCACTTGATTCGTAATGAATCCAAAATCATACTTGTGTTGGTTTTTGATAGCATTGCAGAAAACGAAGAACTTCGTCACAATATTCTCATTTTCTGTGACAGTCCTGTACAGTATATCAAATTATCCTCCTTTTGCAAACATGATACTTAAAAAATACTTTTAAACAAACACATTTTGGGGTTTTCCCTTTTTTTAATTGGTCATAAGAGTGCTGCCCATAATATGCAAATGCATTAATTCCCGTACTTAATAGAAATCTACCAATCGTGTCGTTTTTGGTTTCTGAATTAGAACTGTCTTTATTGTTATTGACAACAACATAGTAGTTTACAGCTAGATTCAACACAGAACTCCATACTAAACACACAATAAAAATTTGAAATAGAAAAATAAGAAAATGTATATCAGGATAAATAGGAGTACTTGGAAACTGCCCTAAGTTGTAAGTGCATCAGAAATTCATATAGTTATCTGGGCACTAGAAGGTAGCCGATACACCAATATCTCCTAGGTTCCGAAACCTAGAATCTATACTAACTCATGTAAAATAAATCTTATTTCTTAAGTAATGGTAAGGAACAAAGAAATTCTCGAGTAAGGGTCTCCAACGTGGTTCCTCACAGGCACTGGCTAGGCCACAGGAGTCAAACAGGCAGCCAGTTCAGGCCCGCTAGGTGATCGAATCCGGCCCGCGAGAAAACACCCAAAGAAGCACAAGAGAAAAACGAGCTGCAGGTTGAAATATGTCCACTTGATGTTGCCAAAGCCAGGTGCCTCTCACAAAGACACTGTACTTGACTTTATTTCTCTCTCTCTGTGTCTCTTTTTCACCCCTTTTCTCCCACTCTCTGTCTTCACTCTTTGTGTCTCTTTTTCTCTTCCTTTATTGCTCTTTTGTCTCTTTTTCTCTGTGTCTTTCTAACTTCTTTTGCTCTAACTTCTTTTTTCCTTTTCTCTCTCTTCTCTTTCTCTCTTCCTACCCTTTGCACTTTATTTTCTCTTTTCTCTCCATCTGTCTTTCTATTTCTCTTTGGATTGCTTTCTTCCTCTCCCTTTCTTTCCCCCTCTCTCACGACTTCTCTCTTTATCTCTTTTCTTTCTCACGCTCTCTCCCTCTCTCTCTTTCTTTGTCCCGCCCTCTTTCTCTTATTTCTTTATCCCTCTTTTTCTTTCTCTTTAATCTACTAGTCCGGCCCCCGACAGAATGTTTGTTGTATCGTGTGGCCCCCTGAGTTAAAATGAGTTTGACACCCCTGGGCTAGGCCCTCAAGAAAACCCCAGAGTAGCCTGCGGACGACTTATGAAGATAGCTCACCTGTGATGAGCCATTGTGGTTTTATCGTTGATTTTGAACTCAAATGTTTGAGTGGTTAAATTAACTTTTATAAATTAAAACCGGCTAATAACATAGTAACAAGTTATTTTAAAAATGTATATCAAAATAGTCGGCCTTTGCGCCAATTAGTAACAAAAAGTGGCTCCTAGCTTACAAAAGGTTGGTGGCCCTTATGCTAGAGCAGGGGTCAGGAACCTATGGCTCGCGAGCCTTTTATGGCTCTTTTCATGACTCAGAGATACAATTATATTCATGCAAATCTCATTTACAGCACCCTAAACTTGATAAGCACAGAGTCAGGTCTAGTACGCGCAAAACTAACAAAACGCTAAAAGTCTAAATGCTTCTGTCCAGGATATAAGGAGCATATACTGGAGCAGACTACCGTTTCACATAGTGTCACACAAACATATACCGTTTTGGCTAGATGTCGCTAAGGAATCCTTTATATGGAAGCTCATTAAACAATTTATGTTCACTGTTGAGACACTTAAGGATGAAAACCCACAGAAAAACTATAAACAGACAGAAATGCCAGCCAAACACACAGAGCAATTTTATTGGGTGACCGCCTGAACCCAAGGTGAATACCTCAGTATCTTTGCAGTGTATTCTGACATTAAAAAAAACGCTTGTAACTTGTTTTGAAACCATTATTTATGACAAAAATGGAGGTCAAAGTAAGCATCAAGAATCAAAAGTAACAGCAGGAGGGAAACAAGTTTAAAGTGGTATATTTGTTGATGCTGAGATTATAACTCATGCGTTTGTTACCTCCCGTCTCGATTACTGTAATGCACTACTCTCCGGTCTCCCGGAGTCCAAAATCAAGAGCTTTCAGCTGGTACAAAATGCTGCAGCGAGGCGCTTAAGACAATAAAGTTATCTCGATTTCAGCTAACCTGCATTGGCTCCCCGTTAGCTTAAGATGTGATTTGAAGGTTCTGTTGGTAGTATACAAAATCATGCATGGACTCGCTCACTCATATCGTTCAGATTGAATTTCCCCCCTATGTTCCGGTCCGGAGCCTTGGCTCTGAAAACGCTTGTCTACTAGTGATCCCAAGAGCCAAGAAGAAATCCGCAGGTTCGAGAGCGTTCTCCATTCGGGCCCCGGTGCTGTGGAATGCTCTTCCCCCTGAGATTCGATCTGCAACCTCAGTGGAAATGTTTAAATCTAAGCTTAAAACACACTTTTATTCTATAGCATCTGAATAACCTATATTTTTTTGTTGATATTTGCCCTCATACAGGTTTTAGATCAGGGGATGGTGTCATTATAGTCTGTGGTTTGCAATAATCTGTTGTCTGTGCAGAAAATATATTTGCTATTATGGCTCTTTGGGTCAAACGGGTTTCAGACTCCTATATTAGAGAAGAAGGGAAACTCAGGAAATTGATCATAAATGTATTATGTAACTGTAATAAATAGTTATCAATCTTCTGTATACAGGCAGCTGTTCTAGCTCCTGTTGGGAGCGTCACCACAACCCATTTGAATAAGCAGCCACTCAAAAAGCGTGTCAATTTGACAAGTGGGTGCAGGGTTTTTGCATACCACACCGCTTGAAATAAACTTGACCGTTTGTCCCCGCGTGCAGGACGATGAGGCTTACCCAGCAGAAGCAACTTCAGCTCCCTCCTGGCGTCCCGTTTGTCCCGCCGCAGTTGCTTCTCGATTTCAGAGTTGATCCGTTTCGACTCCTTCGCCTCTTCACTCAGGCAACAAGCCATCATGGAGTCAAGAGTCATCACCGCATGAGCCAGAAAAGCCCCGCTTGACGATTGGGGAGGGGGTAGTGGATCGCACTGAAAAGTCGATCGCGAGCTCCTTAAAGTCGATCCCGAATGGGATCAGGCGACTTTCCTCGCTCGTTCCCGGTGACAAATATTTGACAGCTCGTATGCAAATCGCAAGAGGGGAAAATAAATTGCAATGGAGAAAAGCGACTGCAGGAAAAAAAAACACTTCTAGCTAACGTGGAGGTGTTATGAAATGAGATTCCCGGTGTGCCACCGCCACCTTTTTAATCATTCCCCTCGCAGCGGCTCAGTCGTGCAAAGCTTCACCACACTTGCTTCTAAAAAGCCTATTTTGATTAAACACTCGTGCCCCGGAGACAGCGGGACACTGCGGGCCGCCCCTGCCACATTTGTCGGGAGCCCACCCGCGAGCCTAGCCGCCCCGTCGCAGACACTTTACGCCCGCGCAGTGATAGCAACAGCCGCCCTTCACCTCGTCCATCTACCGCACGCGCGCACCGACAAGCTATCGACAACAAAAGCTCAATTTGCACTTGAAATCAAAAGAAAATGGCCACTTGAGGAAAATGACGGTTAAGTTAAAGGGGGGGGAAGCAGGGATGGCTAATTGAGCTAACCAGTTAGCTAGCTAGGTTAGCTTGAGTGAGCCATCCTTGGAATTGCAGCGGGAAGAAAAGCACGGACTGCCGGGATAGACTTCATCGCTCGGAAGCGCGTTTAGTCCGAATGTTCTCCTCCGAGACCCGAAACGCTCTAAAAGTATTAAATTCTGACAGTCAAATCGGGAAATTCATCGTTCCTGATGGTTTTTTTTTTCCTGGTTGGAATTGCGCCCCTCCTTCGTCATCCACTCCTCTCCCGGTGACGTCACGAGTCCGTTTCATGATTGACAGACGGTTGCGCGAATGGATATAAGCGAATGACTGAGTAACAAGGCGGGACTTAAGGTCCTCAATGTTCCAAGGTTGTATGAGAAAACATCTTTCCTCCCTTTCTATCCTTCCTTCCTTTTTGGAGGCGTGTCAGCTCATGGCCGCACTATTATCTCTTTCTTTTGGATTATTACATTCTTCAACGCATTTATAAACTTAAAATACGGTTTGTAGCGGGGGTGAGTTTAGGTTCAGAGCTTTGGGGGTGGGCAAACTACGGCCCGCAAAACAAACATGGTCAAAATATTCATCCATCCATCCATTATCTGCACCGCTTATTCTCAGTAGGGTCGCGGGGGTACTGGAGCTCATCCAAGCTATTCTCGGGCAGTGGGCAGGGGACACCCTGTACTGGTTGCCAGCCAATCTGGTCAAAATATAAGGATTTTATATATATATATATATATATATATATATATATATATATATATATATATATATATATATATATATATATAAAATCTCATCTCACCTCATTAGCTACACCGCTTATCCTCAGTAGGGTCGTGGGAGTGCTGGAGCCCATCCCAGCAATCATTGGGCAGTGGGCAGGGGACACCCTGAACTGGTTGCCAGCCAATTGCAGGGCAAATATAATATGTATATATACATTTCCTTTTTTAAAATCTATTTTGTCTTTTTCTCTCTCTTCTTTCTTTTTCTCTCTCTGTCTCTGTTTTTCCTTTTCTCTCGTTTTCTCTCTCTCATCTTGTAGCTTTTCTCTCACTTTTTCTCTTTTTTTCTCACTGTCTCTCTCTTTCACTTTCTCCATTCATCCCTCTCTTTGATCTATTTCTCTCTTTTTTTCTCTCACTTTCTCTTTTTCTCACTTGTTTTACTCTCACACTCACTCCTTCCCTCTTTCTTCTACTCCATGTTATATGTCAAAGTTTCTTTGGGCAAGACACTGAATCCCTAATGCCCCCAATAGGCAGGTAGGCGCCTTGCATGGCTGACTCCCTATTGGTGTGTGAGTGTGTGTGTGAATGGTGAAGGATTTTATATTCTATTTATTTGACTATAAGGGATTTATTAGACATGGCGGCGCCTTTCGGCGAGGAGGTGGTGAAGCTGGCACCTGACCCGCCCCATTGGGGGGGGCCTTCGTGACGCACCGGTCAGACGAGGTGGCGACGTGGGAGTTCCTGGCCCGCCCATGGGGGAGGAGCCAATGCCCCAGTGTGTGAAAAAGACGGAAGAAGAGAGACGGGAGAGGGAGGCTCGACAAAGACTAATTCGACTAATTCGACAATAATTCGGCTAAATTTGATGGAATTCACCTAGTTAAATACTCTAAGAAAATAAATCTGCCCCCGTGTGGAAATGCCTGTCTCTTGTCAATGTTTTTCCCCAAATTAAGAAAAGAGCATGCATTGTTAGGAGAATGAAGTTTGTGTTTGGTTAATGGAGTCAGATAACTCATTCGAACAATTTGGTAAACGCTACGTTTGTAATATAGTTTTTTCCCCAACAATGGGTAAGTGTGAAGCACATTGTAAAGCGCTTTGGGAGGTGTTCATTGACTTGAAAAGCGCGATAGAAATGCAGACCATTTAGCATCTTGATTATCCTCAAAACGTTTGGAAGCCGACTCCCTATTGGTGTGTGAGTGTGTGTGTGAATGGGTAAGTGTGAAGCACATTGTAAAGCGCTTTGGGAGGTGTTCATTGACTTGAAAAGCGCGATAGAAATTCAGACCATCTAGCATCTTGATTATCCTCAAAACGTTTGGAAGCCGACTCCCTATTGGTGTGTGAGTGTGTGTGTGAATGGGTAAGTGTGAAGCACATTGTAAAGCGCTTTGGGAGGTCTTCATTGACTTGAAAAGCGTGATAGAAATGCAGACCATTTACCATTTAGCATCTTGATTATCCTCAAAACGTTTGGAGGCCGACTCCCTATTGGTGTGTGAGTGTGTGTGTGTGAATGCGTAAGTGTGAAGCACATTGTAAAGCGCTTTGGGAGGTCTTCATTGACTTGAAAAGCGCTATAGAAATGCAGACAATTTAGCATCTTGATTATCCTCAAAACGTTTGGAGGCCGACTCCCTATTGGTGTGTGAGTGTGTGTGTGAATGGGTAAGTGTGAAGCACATTGTAAAGCGCTTTGGGAGGTCTTCATGACTTAAAAAACGCTATTGAATATTATGTCTCATCTCATCTCATTAGCTACACCGCTTATCCTCAGTAGGGTCGCGGGGGTGCTGGAGCCCATCCCAGCCATCATCGGGCAGTGGGCAGGGGACACCCTGAACTGGATGCCAGCCAATCGCAGGGCACACGGGGACAGACATCTCACTCGCCCATTCACACCTAGGGACAATTTGGACCGGCCAATTCACCAGAAATGCATGTCTTTGGAACGTGGGAGGAAACCGGAGTGCCCGGAGGTAACCCACGCAAGCACGGGGAGAACATACAAACTCCGCACAGGAAGTCTGGAGCTGGATTTGAACCCACGCAGGAGGTTCCCAAGCACATGTGCTAACCACTGCCCCGCCGTGCGGCCTGAATATTATATAATCAGGAAAAATACCAATAAAGGAAGGGGGGGAGGAGGAGGATTTCTTCTTCTGAGGGGGGACAGGACAGAAAACAAATGAGAAGCACTAACGTCGTCCAAGCAGCACAAAAAATTCAAGGATTCATTATAATATACTCGGAGTACACGATAAAAATTCAAGGCACAACGGAGATCTTGAAAGGAAACATTTTCACTTTTCGTTTCACGCAGGTAAGATAACAGCTCGGGTCAATATTTGAAGTAAGTTTTTCTTTCTTTTTTTCGACGTGTGTGACAAACTGTGACGAGGCCTCACCTTTCCAGTAAATGTTGCAGTTGCGAAGAATAAATACGAAAAAAAAGAAGAAGGTGGAATGTTTGCTATTCTAATGTTCTAATGACGCAAAGTACACTTTATACGAGTTCAGTTCGGCCAAACTGGTTCCGTTTAAGCTTTTAAAACAACACCAATTTGCCCGGAGCTGTTTGAGAAAAGAAACACATTTTAAAAAGGAAAGTAAGTAAGTACATGTTGGTTTAACTAGCAAAAAAAAGTGAGCTAGCTCGCTAAAACAGGAGGTCCACTTTTAGCTTGATAACAAGCAAAAAAGAAACCTACCTGGCTAGCTGAAAAAGGAGGCCAACTTTTAGCTTGATAACCAGCAAAAAAGGTTAGCTAGCTAGCTAAAATGGGAGGCCAACTTATAGCTTAAGAACTAGCAAAAAAACCAAAACTATCTAGTTGGCTAGCTAAAACAGAAGGCCAACTTTTAGCTTGATAACTAGAAAAAAAGCAAACTAGCTAGCTAAAAAGGAGGTCAACATTTAGCTTGATAACTAGCAAAGAAAGTTAGGTAGCTAGCTAAAACGGAAGGCCAACTTTTAGCTTGATAGCTAGCAAAAAAGGATAGCTAGCTGGCTGGCTAAAAAAGGAGGCCAACTTTTAGCTTGATAACCAGCAAAAAAGCTTAGCTAGCTAGCTAAAATGGGAGGCCAACTTTTAGCTTGACAACTAGCAAAAAAAAAAAATCCAGCTGGCTAGCTAAAAAAGAGGCCAACTTTTAGCTTGATAACTAGCAAAAAAAAACAAACTAGCTAGCTAAAAAAAGGAGGCCAACTTTTAGCTTGATAACGGCAGTAGCTCAGGAGGTAGAGCGCTCGTCTTGGGATCAAGGGATTCCAGTTCAAATCCCGGCTTGTCCGTGTTACATGTCGAAGTGTCCTTGGGTAAGACACTGAACCCTAATAATACCCCCAATAAGCAGGTTAGCGCCTTAAATGGCTGCAAGGCCGCTATTGGGAAATGTGGAGCACATTGTAAAGCGCTTTGGGAAGTCATTGACTTGAAAAGCGCTATATAAATGCAGATCATTTCATTTCATTTCATAACTACCAAAAAAGCAAACTAGCTAGCTAAAAAAGAAGGTCAACATTTAGCTTGGTAACTAGCAAAGAAAGTTAGCTAGCTAGCTAAAACGGAGGGCCAACTTTTAGCTTGATGGCTAGCAAAAAAGGATAGCTAGCTAGCTAATATGGGAGGCCAACTTTTAGCTTGACACCTAGCAAAAAAAACCAAAACTATCCAGCTGGCTAGCTAAAAAAGCAAACTAACTAGCTAAAAATGGAGGTCAACATTTAGCTTGATAACTAGCAAAGAAAGTTAGCGAGCTAGCTAAAATGGAAGGCCAACCTTTAGCTTGATAGCTAGCAAAAAAAAAGAAGCAAACTAGCTGGCAAAAAAGGAGGCCAACATTCAGCTTGATAACTAGCAAAAAAAAGTTAGCTAACTAGCTAAAACGGAAGTCCAACTTTTAGCTTGATAGCTCGCAAAAAAGAAGCAAATTAGCTAGCTAAAAAAGGAGGCCAACATTTAGCTTGATAACTAGCAAAAAAAGCTGGCCAGCTAAGTAAACAAAGAGGCCAACATTTAGCTTCATAACTAACAAAAAAGCCAGCCAGCTAGCTAGCTAAGCAGTAGGCCAACATTTAGCTTGATAACTAGCAAAAAAAGCTCTCTAGCTTCCTAACTAAAAAATAAGGCCACCATTTAGCTTGATAACTAGCAAAAAAAGCAAACTAGCTAGCTAAAAAACGAGGTCAACATTTAGCTTGATAACTAGCAAAGAAAGTTAGCTAGCTAGCTAATACGGAAGGCCAACTTTTAGCTAGATCGCTAGCAAAAAAGAAGCAAACTAGCTAAAAAAAGGAGGCCAACTTTTAGCTTGATAACTAGCAAAAAACGTTAGCTAGCTAGCTAAAACGGAAGGCCAACTTTTAGCCTAATAGCTAGCAAAAAAAAGAAGCAAACTAGCTAGCTAAAAAAGGAGGCCAACATTTAGTTTGAGAACTAGCAAAAAAGGTTAGCTAGCTAGCTAAAACGGAAGGCCAACTTTTAGCTTGATAGCTAGCAAAAAGGAAGCAAACTAACTAACTAAAAAAGGAGGCCAACATTTAGCTTGATAACTAGCAAAAACAAGTTAGCTAGCTAGCTAAAACGGAAGGCCAACTTTTAGCTTGATAGCTAGCAAAAAAGGATAGCTAGCTGTCTGGCTAAAAAAGGAGGCCAACATTTAGCTTGATAACTAGCAAAAAAAGTTAGCCAGCTAGCTAAAACGGGATGCCAAATTTTAGCTGGATAACTAGCAAAAAAAACCTAGTTATTTAGCTAGCTAGCTAAAAAAAGAGGCCTATATTTAGCTCGATAACTGGCAAAGAAACGTTATTGAGTACCCGTAGCAGCAAGATGACTGACAATTATGTGCGCTCCCTGGAGGTGAGGCCACAATATGTAAAATAAATGCGAATTCCTTGACTTATGGATATTTAAAAAAAGAACATTTACATCACAGGTGTCAAACTTATTTGAGTTTGGGAACCACATGGTAGAAAAAAAACACACGGGGCCAGATTAAAGAGAGAATGAAAACAGAAAGAAAGAAAGAAAGAAAGAAAGAAAGAAAGAAAGAAAGAAAGAAAGAAAGAAAAGAAGAAAGATAGACAAACAAAAAAGAAAGAGAAAAAAGAGAACAGAGAAAAGGAGAACAGAGAGAGAGAGAGAACTTAAGTGAGAAAGAGAGATAGAGAAGGAAACAGGAGCAAAAGAGAAGGAAGATAAAAAAGAGAGTGCAAAAGAGGTAAAAAGAGAGACATAGACAAAGAAATGACAGAGAAACAAGAGAGAGGGAGAGAGTGAAAAGGAGAGTGAAAAAGAGTGAGAAGAAAAGAAAGAGAGTGAGAAAAAATGAAAGAAACAAGAGAGAAGAGGAGAAAGAGGGGGATATATATATATACTATATCAAATTTTGTCAACATCAAGTCACTATATTTCAAACTGAAGCTGATTTTTCTCTTGTGCTTCTCTGGGTGTTGTCTCTCGGGCCGAATTGAAATGCTCTTTTTGCTTACACTGTATTTTTTATCAATATTGTTTTTTTGTTTTTTGTTTTTTTCATGAATGACGTTTTTTTTAACCAATAGGGGGCTCTAAATTTCTACACACTGTCCCTTTAAGTGTCTAAAAAAACGCTTCATTTCACTCAGCATCGAAGCACATTTGGGACAATTGTCCAAAGAAAGTGGAGATTCCTATTGATTTATCTTACCCCTGAAGGCAACACAAAGCGTGTATTTTGGACGGATGAAGAGACAATTACCTCAACAGTCAACAGAAAAGCTATAATTTCGGACTGTACCTGAAAGCAACAGCATACCTGGTGAAGAAACCGTTAGTGGGCCGAAGTGACATCTAGTGGACGTTTATTTAAAATGCAGGTAGAACTCACCTCTGATGACGTCACGCAGTGAGTATCACCCCCCCCTGCCCCTTTAATTAGACTTTCCTAATTCCTGTGTTTAGTATTTCTATAGTACTATTTTTGTAGTGTTTCTGTAGTCAAATTTTGTAGTATATGTGTAGATTTCTGTAGTAATTTTGTATTATAGTATTACTGCAGTGGTATTTTGTAGTATTTCTGCAGCAGTGGTTTTGTACTGTTTCTGTAGTATTTCCGTTGTATTTTTGTAGTATTACTGTAGTGTTTTCTAGTGTTTCCATAGTCGAATTTTGTAGTATACGTGTAGATTTTTGTATTATAGTATTACTGCATTGGTATTTTATAGTATTTCTGCAGCAGTTTTTTGTACTGTTTCTGTAGTACTTCCGTTGTATTTTTGTAGTATTACTGTAGTGTTTCTATAGTAGTATTTTTGTAGTGTTTCTGTAGTCGAATTTTGTAGTATTCGTGTAGATTTGTGTATTATAGTATTACGGCAGTAGTATTTTGTAGTATTTCTGTAGCAGTAGTTTTGTACTGTTTCTGTAGTATTTCTGTTGTATTTTTGTAGTATTACTGTAGTGTTTCTATAGTAGTATTATTGTAGTGTTTCCGAAGTCGAATTTTGTAGTATACGTGTAGATTTTTGTATTATAGTACTACTGCAGTGGTATTATGTAGTATTTCTGCAGCAGTTTTTTGTACTGTTTATGTAGTATTTCTGTTGTATTTTTGTAGTATTACTGTAGTGTTTCTATGGTAGTATTTTTGTAGTGATTCTGTAGTAGAATTTTGTATTATAGTATTACTGCAGTGGTATTTTGTAGTATTTCTGTAGCAGTAGTTTTGTACTGTTTCCGTAGTATTTCTGTTGTATTTTTGTAGTATTACTGTAGTTTTTCTATACTAGTATTTTTGTAGTGTTTCTGTAGTCGAATTTTGTAGTAAACGTGTAGATTTTTGTATTATGGTATTACTGCAGTGGTATTTTGTAGTATTTCTGCAGCAGTAGTTTTGTACTGTTTTTGTAGTATTTCTGCTGTATTTTTGTAGTACTACTGTAGTGTTTCTATGGTAGTATTTTTGTAATGTTTCTGTAGTCGAATTTTGTATTATAGTATTACTGCAGTGGTATTTTGTGGTATTTCTGCAGCAGTAGTTTTGAACTGTTTCTGTAGTATTTCCGTTGTATTTTTGTAGTATTACTGTAGTGTTTCTCTAGTAGTATTTTTGTAGTGTTTCCTTAGTAGAATTTTGTAGTGTACGTGTAGATTTTTGTAGTATTTTTGTATTATAGTTTTACTGTAGTTTTTTTTGTGCTTTTACTGCAGCGGTATTTTGTAGTATTTCTGTGGCAGTATTATGGAGTGTTTCTGTAGTTTATTTTTCTTTAGTATTTCTGTTGTACTTTATAGTATTGGTGTAGTATTTCTATAATAGTATGTTTGTAGTATTTCCATATTAGAATGTTAAGTATTCGTAGTATTTTGTATGATAGTATTACTGCAGTGGTATTTTTGTGGTTTTACTGCGGTGGTACATTGTAGTATTTCTGCAGCAGTATTTTTGTAGTGTTTCAGTGGGTCTTTTGTATTACTATTGTATTTTGTGCTATTACTGTAGTATTTTTGTAGTATTATGGTAGTGGTTCTTTGTAGTATTTTTGTAGTGTTTCCATAATATGATTTTGTAGTATATGTGTAGATTTTTGTATGATAGTATTACTGCAGGGGTATTTTGCGGTATTTCCGCAGTAGTATTGTCGTAGTGTTTTGGCAGTTTTATCTATTTTTCAGTAATTCTGCAATAATTTTATGGTATTACTGTAGTATTTCTATAGTAGTATTTTTGTAATGTTTCCATAGTAAACATTTGTAGGATATGTGTAGATTTTTGTAGTATTTTTGTATGATAGTTTTGCTGCAGTGGTATTTTTGTGGTATTACTGCAGTGGTATTTTATAGTATTTCTGTGGCAGTATTTTGTAGTGTTTCTGTAGTTATTTTTTAATATTTCTGTTGTATTTTATAGTATTGCTGTAGTATTTCTATAATAGTATTTTTGTAGTTTTCCCATAGTACAATTTTTATAGCATAATTGATATTTATTTTCAGTATTTTTTATGATAGTACTACAGCAGTGGTATTTTGCAGTATTCCCGCAGCAGTATTTTTGAAGTGTTTCGGCAAATGTATTTATTTTTTAGTAATTCTGCATTAATTTTGTAATATTACTGTAGTATTTCTATTGTAGTATTTTTGTAGTGTTTCCATAGTAGACATTTGTAGTATATGTGTAGATTTTTGTAGTATTTTTGTATGATAGTATTGCTACAGTGGTATTTTTGTGGTATTACTGCAGTGGTATTTTGTAGTATTTCTGCAGCAGTATTTTGGGGTGTTTCTGTAGTTTTATTTATTTTTCAGTAATTCTGCAGTAATTTTGTAGTATTAGTGTAGTATTTCTATAGTAGTATTTTTGTAGTGCTTCCATAGTAGACATTTGTAGTATATGTGTAGATTTTTGTAGTATTTTTGTATGATAGTATTGCTACAGTGGTATTTTTGTGGTATTACTGCAGTGGTATTTTGTAGTATATCTGCAGCAGTATTTTGGGGTGTTTCTGTAGTTTTATTTATTTTTCAGTAATTCTGCAGTAATTTTGTAGTATTACTGTAGTATTTCTATGGTCGTATTTACTTAGTGCTTCCATAGTAGACATTTGTAGTATATGTGTAGATTTTTGTAGTATTTTTGTATGATAGTATTGCTACAGTGGTATTTTTGTGGTATTACTGCAGTGGTATTTTGTAGTATATCTGCAGCAGTATTTTGGGGTGTTTCTGTAGTTTTATTTATTTTTCAGTAATTCTGCAGTAATTTTGTAGTATTAGTGTAGTATTTCTATGGTCGTATTTACGTAGTGCTTCCATAGTAGACATTTGTTGTATATGTGTAGATTTTTGTTGTATTTTTGTATGATAGTATTGCTGCAGTAGTATTTTTGTGGTATTACTGCAGTGGTATTTTGTAGTATTTCTGCAGCAGTATTTTGGGGTGTTTCTGTAGTTTTATTTATTTTTCAGTAATTCTGCAGTAATTTTGTAGTATTAGTGTAGTATTTCTATGGTCGTATTTACGTAGTGCTTCCATAGTAGACATTTGTAGTATATGTGTAGATTTTTGTTGTATTTTTGTATGATAGTATTGCTGCAGTAGTATTTTTGTGGTATTACTGCAGTGGTATTTTGTAGAATTTCTGCAGCAGTATTTTTGAGTGTGTTCATAGTAGACATTTGTAGTATATGTGTAGATTTTTGTATTGTAATATTACTGTTGTGGTATTTTTTTTTCTTGTTAGTATTTCTTTTGAATTTTTGTAGTATTTATAGTGTTTATTTGTTAGTGTTTTTGTAGTGTTTCTATGGTAGACATGTGTAGTTTATGTGTAGATTTTTGTAGTACGTTTGTATTATAGTATTACTGCAGTGGCATTTTGTAGTATTTCTGCAACAGTATTTTAGGAGTGTTTCTGTAGTTTTTTGTATTTTTCAGTATTTTTGTAGTATTAATGTGGTATTTCTACAGCGGCACCTTATTACTTTTAAAAAGAAAGGGTATTTGAATAAAAGAGAAGAAACAAAAAAGAAAAGAGAAAAAATGGGAAAAAGAGAAACAAACAAAAAAGTAAAACTCAAGGAAAAGAAAATAGAAAAGAAAAAAAGAAAAATACAAATGTGAAAGAGGAGAAAATTGCATTTTTTATTCCTATTTTTGGCATTTTTCTCTTTAATTCCTTTTCTCTTTTCCTCCTGTTATCTCTATTCTTCTTTTTTCTTTTTTTTCTATATTTTTCTATTTTTCATTCTCTATTTTATTCTTTTTTTTATTCTTGTCTTCTTTTTTTTGCTTCATTTTCCTAGTTTATTCTTCCCTATACTTTCTTCCTTTTAAAAAAAGTTTTTCTTTGTTTTTGTCTTTCTTTGAATAAGGCAGGGTAAAAATTGGAAGACAAAGGCTCCTTTTTGGTCCCTTTCAGTCTCCGTAGTTTAGAGTCTTCCTCTGTCTCATTTATGGTTGCGCTGCACATGACAGCGACATCTGGTGGACAAATATAAAACACTGTCCCTTTAAGAACAGATGATTATTTTTAAATCAGATAAAATTGCATTTTTTTATTCCTATTTTTGGCCTTCTTTTCCTCCTGTTATCTCTATTCTTCTTTTTACTTTTTTTCTATTTTTTTTCCATTTTTTATTCTCAATTTTATTAGTTTTTCTATTTTTCTTTTTATTCTTGTTTTCCTTTTTTGCCTCATTTTCCTTGTTTATTCTTCCCTAAATTTTATTCCTATAAACGTTATCTCTATTCTTCTTTTTTTCTATTTTTTTCCATTTTTTATTTTCTATTCTTATTCTTTTTTTTCCTATTTTTCTTTTTATTCTAGTTTTTTTTTGTTTTATTTATTTTTCCCTAAATTTCATTCCTTTAAAAAAAATATGTTTTTCTCTTTTTGTCTTTCTTTGAGAAAGTCTGGGTAAAAATTGGAGGACAAAGGCTCCTTTTTGGTCACTTTCAGTCTCCGTAGTTTGGAGTCTTCCTCTGACTCATTTAAGGTTGCGCTACACATGACAGCGACATCTGGTGGACAAATATAAAACACCGTCGCTTTAAGAACAGAGAAAATTGCATTTTTTTATTCCTAGTTTTGGCATTTTTCTCCTTAATTTCTTTCTTATTTTCCTCCTGTTATCTCTATTCTTCTTTTTTCTTTTTTTCTATTTTTTCCGTTTTTTATTTTCCATTTTTATTCTTTTTTTTCCTATTTTTCTTTTTATTTGTGTTTTTTTTCGTTTGCCTCATTTTCCTTGTTTATTTTTCTCTAATTGTTTATTTTTCTCTAAATATAGGAAAACAAAGGCTCCTTTTTGGTCACTTTCTGTCTCCGTAGTTTGGAGTCTTCCTCTGACTCATTTATGGTTGCGCTACACATGACAGCGACATCTAGTGGACAAATATAAAACACTGTCCCTTTAAAAACAGATGATTATTTTTTTAATCAGAGAAAATTGCATTTCTTATTCCTATTTTTGGAATTTTTCTCTTTAATTCCCTTTTTCTCTCCCTCCTGTTATCTCTATTCTTCTTTTTACTTTTTTTCTATTTTTTTTCCATTTTTTATTCTCAATTTTATTAGTTTTTCTGAATTTCTTTTTATTCTTGTTTTCCTTTTTTGCCTCATTTTCCTTGTTTATTCTTCCCTAAATTTTATTCCTATAAACGTTATCTCTATTCTTCTTTTTTTCTATTTCTTTCCATTTTTTATTTTCTATTCTTATTCTTTTTTTCCCCTATTTTTCTTTTTATTCTAGTTTTTTTTTTTTGTTTTGTTTATTTTTCCCTAAATTTCATTCCTTTAAAAAAATATGTTTTTGTCTTTTTGTCTTTCTTTGAGAAAGTCTGGGTAAAAATTGGAGGACAAAGGCTCCTTTTTGGTCACTTTCAGTCTCCGTAGTTTGGAGTCTTCCTCTGACTCATTTAAGGTTGCGCTACACATGACAGCGACATCTGGTGGACAAATATAAAACACTGTCGCTTTAAGAACAGAGAAAATTGCATTTTTTTATTCCTAGTTTTGGCATTTTTCTCTTTAATTTCCTTCTTATTTTCCTCCTGTTATCTATTTTCTTCTTTTTTCTTTTTTTCTATTTTTACCATTTTTTATTTTCCATTTTTATTCTTTTTTTTCTATTTTTCTTTTTATTCTTGTTTTTTTTCGTTTGCCTCATTTCCTTGTTTATTTTTCTCTAATTGTTTATTTTTCTCTGAATATAGGAAAACAAAGGCTCCTTTTTGGTCCCTTTCAGTCTCCGTAGTTTAGAGTCTTCCTCTGACTCATTTATGGTTGCGCTACACATGACAGCGACATCTAGTGGACAAATATAAAACACTGTCGCTTTAAGAACAGAGAAAATTGCATTTTTTTATTCCTAGTTTTGGCATTTTTCTCTTTAATTTCTTTCTTATTTTCCTCCTGTTATCTCTATTCTTCTTTTTTCTTTTTTTCTATTGTTTCCATTTTTTATTTTCCATTTTTATTCTTTTTTTTCTATTTTTCTTTTTATTCTTGTTTTTTTCTTTTGCCTCATTTTCCTTGTTTATTTTTCTCTAATTGTTTATTTTTTCTCTGAATATAGGAAAACAAAGGCTCCTTTTTGGTCCCTTTCAGTCTCCGTAGTTTAGAGTCTTCCTCGGACTCATTTAAGGTTGCGCTACACATGACAGCGACATCTAGTGGACAAATATAAAACACCGTCGCTTTAAGAACAGAGAAAATTGCATTTTTTTATTCCTAGTTTTGGCAGTTTTCTCTTTAATTTCTTTCTTATTTTCCTCCTGTTATCTCTATTCTTCTTTTTTCTTTTTTTCTATTTTTTCCGTTTTTTATTTTCCATTTTTATTCTTTTTTTTCCTATTTTTCTTTTTATTCGTGTTTTTTTTTTCGTTTGCCTCATTTTCCTTGTTTATTTTTCTCTAATTGTTTCTTTTTCTCTAAATATAGGAAAACAAAGGCTCCTTTTTGGTCACTTTCTGTCTCCGTAGTTTGGAGTCTTCCTCTGACTCATTTATGGTTGCGCTACACATGACAGCGACATCTAGTGGACAAATATAAAACACTGTCCCTTTAAGAAGAGATGATTATTTTAATCAGAGAAAATTGCATTTTTTTATTCCTACTTCTTGCATTTTTTTCTTTAATTCCTGTCTTATTTTCCTCCCGTTATCTCTATTCTTCTTTTTTCTTTTTTTTCTTTTTTCTCTTTTTTATTCTCTATTTTATTACTTTTTGTATTTTTCTTTTTATTCTTGTTTTTTTTTTTTTGCCTCATTTTCCTAGTTTATTCTTCCCTATATTTTATTCCTTATTTTTGTCTTTCTTCGAGAAAGTCTGGGTAAAAATTGGAAGACAAAGGCTCCTTTTTGGTCACTTTCAGTCTCCGTAGTTTAGAGTCTTCCTCGGACTCATTTAAGGTTGCGCTAGATATGACAGCGACATCTAGTGGACAAATATAAAACACTATCTCCAGCTGATTTTTTAAAAATCAACGCTATTTTTGTGAAAAAGCCCATTTGGCCCAACTTCACCCGGGCCCTAGCTTCAGGGGCCCCCGACTCAAAGGAGTCTGACACCCCCTGGTGGACACTATGCGAATTGTTTCCTTGTGTTTGAAAGAATGAAAACATGAATTCAAGATGGATGAGTCATGTTAAATAGCGAGAATAATTCAAGCCTGACTCACTGACACGAAAAGCAGGCAGTCAACCTCAGCCAACTCCAATAGAATAGACAGAAGCGTGAAGCTGAATTTCAGGATTACATGTGAAAGGGCACGCTGGTCAAAATTCAGCACTCCTCATAAAATACCAAACCTAAATGGCTCCCATACACAAACTACTTTTGTGGATCTCGTTTCAGGTTCTGCCGGCCATTTTCGAAAGCCCGTAAATCGGGGGTGTCAAACGGGCGGTCTGCGGGCCAGGTCAGGCCCGCTATGGCATTGAATCCGGCCTGAGGGAAGCGCAAGAGAAAAACGAGCCGCAGGTTTAATTATGTCCACTTGATGTTGCCAAAGGCAGGTGCCTCGCACAAATGCTGTACTTGTATTTTTTTTCTCTCTCTCTCTCTCTCTCTTCTCTCTCTCTCTCTCTCTCTCTCTCTCTCTCTCTCTCTCTCTTCTCTCTCTCTCTCTCTCTCTCTCTCTCTCTCTCTCTCTCTTTCTCTCTCTCTCTCTCTCTCTCTATTCCTCAATTTTCTCTCACTCTCTATCCCTCTCTCTTTCATTCTCTCTGTCGCTTTTTCTCGTTCTTTCTTCCTCTTTGTCCGTTTCTCTCTGTGTCTTTTTACCCTCTTTTGGTCCCTCTTCATTTTTTGCCCTTTCTCTCTCTTTTCTCTTTTTCTCTCTCTCTCTCTCTCCTTCTCTTTTCTCTCCTTCTCTCTATTTTTCTTTTGGATTTCTCTGTCTTTTCTCTCTCTCACTATTTGTCTTTTTATCTCTTTTGTTTCTCACATTCACTCTCTCTCTCTCTTTTCTCATGCTTTGTTCCTCTCTGTCTCGTTCTCTCTCTGTCTTTTTACCCTCTTTTGGTCTCTCTTCATTTTTTCCTTTCTCTCTCTTTTCTCTTTCTCTCGCTCTATATTGCTTTCCCATTCTCTCTTTTCCATATCCCTCTTTCTCTTTTCTCTCCACTCTTTCTCTCTTTCTATTTGGATTTCTTTCTTTTTCACTCTCTTTCCCCCCTCTCACTATTTGCTTTTTTGTCTCTTTTGTTTCTCACATTCTCTCTCTCTCTCTCTCTCTCTCTCTCCTCTCTCTCTCTCTCTCTCTCTCTCTCTCTCTCTCATCTCTCTCTCTCTCTCTCTCTCTCTCTCTCTCTCTTTATCTCTCTCTTGCTTTCCCCTTATATCTTTTCCCTATCGCTCTTTCTCTTTTCTCTCCTCTCTTCCTATTTGGATTTCTTTCTTTTTCTCTCTCTCTCTTTCCCCCCTCTCTCGCTATTTGCTTTTTTGTCTCTTTTGTTTCTCACATTCTCTCTCTCTCTCTCTCTCTCTCTCTCTCTCTTCACTCTCTCTTCTCTCTCTCTCTCTCTCTCTCTCTCTTTATCTCTCTTGCTTTCCCCCTTATCTCTTTTCCCTATCGCTCTTTCTCTTTTCTCTCCTCTCTCTTTCTATTTGGATTTCTTTCTTTTTCTCTCTCTCTCTCTTTCCCCCTCTCTCGCTATTTGCTTTTTTGTCTCCTTTTTGTTTCTCACATTCTCTCTCTCTCTCTCTCTCTCTCTCTCTCTCTCTCTCTTTCTCTCTCTCTCTCTCTCTCTCTCTCTCTCTTACTCTCTCTTTTTTTTCTCTTTCTTTGTTCCTCTCTGTCTCGTTCCCTCTCTGTGTCTTTTTACCCTCTTTGGTCTTGGTCTCTCTTCATTTTTATCCTTTTTTCTCTCTTTTCTCTTTCTCTATCTCTATCTTGCTATGCCCATCTCTTTTTGTCTCATTTCTCTTTCTCTCTCTCTCTCTCTCTTCCCCTCTCTCTTTTTGTCTCTTTTGTTTCTCACATTCTATCTATCTATCTATCTATCTATCTATCTATCTATCTATCTATCTATCTAGACATCTATCTATCTATCTATCTATCTATCTATCTATCTATCTATCTATCTATCTATCTATCTATCTAGACATCTATCTATCTATCTATCTATCTATCTATCTCTATTTTCTTAGCTATGCCCATCCGAAATCCGGTAATAGGCAGGGGACACCCTGGACGGCCGGCGGCCAATCACAAGGCCCCAACAGACACGCAAGCGCTCCCACGCATCTCCACCTGAAGACAATTGGGAGTCACCGATCAACATACCGTGCGTGTTTTCGGAATGTCAGAGGAAAGCACCTACAGACAATTCGGAGTCACCCATCCACCTGCCAAGCATGTTTTCGGAACGTGGGAGGAAACCGGAGTGCCGGAAGAAAACCCACGCAGCCACGGGGAGAACATGCAAACTCCGCACAGGAGGTTCGATATCATGACGGCAGAACTGTGGGGTGGATGCGCCTGCCGGTGGGGGAGGACGGTTTAGTTAATACAGGACACAATGCACGATTAAAATCTGCGAGGAACCGAAACTTCCTGTGTGGAGTTTGCATGTTCTCCCCGTGCTTGCGTGGGTTTCCTCCCGCATTCCTAAAACATGCATGTCAGGTTCATCGGCCTAACCAATTTGTCCCAGGTAACCAGTTCAGGGTGTCCCCTGCCCACTGCCCAAAGATAGCTGAGATTGGCTCCGGCACCCCGCGACCCTACTGAGGATAAACAGTGCAGATAATGGATGGATGGACATAGAGAAATACATTTTTTTTTAAACAATTAGACACACAAATACATGAATAAAACGTTAAAAAAAAAAACATAATATTTTTGTAGTATTTTACAATATTTCTGTAGTATCATTTTTTGATTATAGTAACACTGTAGTGGTCTTTTTGTTGTATTTCTAGAGAAGTATTTTTGAAATATTTCCATTTTTGTGGTATATCTGTAGTGTTTTGTTGTATTGTTGTAGTAATATTTTTGTAGTATTTCTGTCATGATTTGTAGTAGTATTTTTGTAGGACTTCTTTCTCAGTGGTTATATAGTAGTGTTTTTGTAGTATTTTGTAATATTTCTGTGGTATCATTTTTTGATTATAGTATCACTGTAGTGGTCTTTTTGTAGTATTTTGTAGAAGTATTTTCCATAGTTGTATTTTTGTAGTATTTCTGTCATAAATATTTGGTGTAGTAATTTTGTAGTATTTCTGTCTTGATAATTCTGTGGTGGTGTGGTACTATTTTGTATTTTTTTTGTAGTACAATTTTTGTATTATAGTATCACTGTAGTGATTTTTTTGTAGTATTTCTGTCATGATTTGTAGTAGTATTTTTGTAGGACTTCTTTCTCAGTGGTTATATAGTAGTGTTTTTGCAGTATTTTGTAATCTTTCTGTGGTATCATTTTTTGATTATAGTATCACTGTCGTGGTCTTTTTGTAGTATTTTTGTAGAAGTATTTTCCATAGTTGTATTTTTGTAGTATTTCTGTCATAATGATTTGGTCTAGTAATTTTGTAGTACTTCTGTCTTAATAATTCTGTGGTGGTGTGGTAGTATTTTGTAATGTTTTTGTAGTACCATTTTTGTATTATAGTATCACTGTAGTGGAATGTTTGTAGTATATCTGTAGTATTTTCCATAGTAGATTTTTGTGGTATATCTGTAGTATTTTTTAGTATTTTTGTAGTCTTATTTTTGTGGTAAAATGTCTGTAGTAGTATTTTGTATTTTCCAAGAAGTATTTTTGGAGTATTTCCGTGGTAGATTTATGTGGTATATCTGTAGTATTTTTTGTATTTTGTAGTATTTTCATTTTAATGAATTGTATTAGTATTTTTGTACAACTTCGAATATAGATTTGAATAAATATAAATATAAAAACAGATTTTTGTGGTATATCTGGAATATTTTGTAGTATTTTTGTAGTCTTATTTTTGTGGTAAAATTTCTGTAGTAGTAATTTGTTTTTTCTAAGAAGTATTTTTGGAGTATTTCCATGGTAGATTTATGTGGTATATCTGTAGTATTCTTTTGTATTTTGTAGTATTTTCATCTTGATGAATTATATTAGTATTTTTGTACAACTTCTGTTGTAAGAGTTCTGTAGTAGTGTTTTAGCGGTATTTTGTAATTTTTTGTCGTAGCATTTTTGTATTATATATCAATGTAGTGGGATTTTTGTAGTATTTCTGTAGAAGTATTTTTGTAGTATTTCTGTAGAAGTATTTTTGAAGTCTTTGCATATTTTTGTGGTATATCTGTTGTATTGTGTTGTATTATTGTAGTTGTATTTTTGTACTATTTCTGTAGTAGTATTTTTATAGTAACATTTCCGTAGTATTTTGTATTCTAGTATTACTGTAGTGGTATTTTAGTAGATGTTTTTAAAGTAATTCCATAGCAGTACGTCTATAATTTGTTAATAGTACTTCCATTGAAGTATTTTTGTCGTATATCTTTTGTAATATTACACAAAGTTGTATTATTAAGGTATTTCCGTTGGAATATTTCTGTAGTACTATCATGTGTTATAGTATTACTGTAGTCGTATTTTTGTAGTATTTCTGTAGAAGTATTTTTGAAGTCTTTACATATTTTTGTGGTATATCTGTTGTATTTTGTTGTATTATTTATAGTTGAATTTTTGTACTATTTCTGTAATAGTATTTTTATAGAAACATTTTCGTAGTATTTTGTATTCTAGTATTACTGTAGCGGTATTTTAGTATATATTTTTTTAAAGTAATTCCGTAGCAGTATTCTTGTAGTACGTCTATAATTTGTTAATAGTACTTCCATTGAAGTATTTTTGTTGTATTTCTTTTGTAATATTACACACAGTTGTATTATTAAGATATTTCTGTTGGAATACTTCTGTAGTACTATCATGGGTTATAGTATTACTGTGGTGGTATTATTGTAGTATTCGTATAAGTATTTCTTTTCTTTTCAGAATAAAAGCAAAATCATATATCAGTACTTATTTGATACTTCGTTTTGCAGTAATTTGGTAGTATGTGTGTAGTATCTCTGTAGAATTTTTTTTTGTGGTAGAAAAACACACAAAGGGAAGACGGGAACAAATATTCCACCCCCGAAAAAACACGTTTCCACGAGTAGTACTTTATTTAGAAATATTCTCATTTCTATTTCGAACATTTTCGTTCGAGGGCCGGATGAAAAAGGCTGGGGGCCGCATATGGGCCCTCAGGCCGTAGTTTCCTTTCGGTTTAATCATTAATGGCGTCCCGCGGCAGCCGGTTCCGGGAAGGGACAAAGTCTCTCCGGCTGTAAATCGGAGAACGATAAGGAAGGTGAGCCTCCCGAAGCCGAGTTGGGCGATCCGAATAGCAGGAGGAGGGGACTTTCTACCCCGTTGCATGCTGGGACAAAGAGGAAGATCGTTTTCTCCTTATAGCCCAGAGCTGATTTTTGTTACTCAAAATAAGAACTTTTCTTGTTTCCTCTTTGTTATCTATTATTTATTGGAAGTAGAAAGAGGGGAAATAAGACGGGAAGATAGAAAGGGAGAGAGAAAAAAGAGAGATACAAATAGAGAGAAAAGTAAAAAAGAGAAGGAGGGAAATGAAAGAGGGAGTGAAAGAGAGAAGGGCTGAGAGAGAGAGATTAAGAGAGGGAGAGAAAGGGAGGATGATTTAAAAAAGAAGAGTGATAAGAGAGAGAAATATTTCTTTCTTTCTTTCTTTCTTTCTTTCTTTCTTTCTTTCTTTCTTTCTTTCTTTCTTTCTTTCTTTCTTTCTTTCTTCCCTTTTCATGTCTCTCTTTATGTATCTCTTTTTTCTCTCTTTCTTTGCCTCTTTCTCTCCCTCTCTTTTCTCTCTTTTTTTCTCTCTTTTGTTCTCTCTTTTTTCTCTGTTTTCTCTCTTTCCCTCTTTCTTTCTCTCTTAGTTGCTATCTGTCTTTGTTTCTTTGTTTCTTGGTTCTTTGTTTGTTTCTTTTTTTTCTTTCTTTCTTTCTTTTTTATGTCTCTCTTTATGTTGTTTTCTTTTTCTGTCTCTCTTTATGTACCTCTTGTTTCTTTCTGTTTTTTTCTTTCTTTCTTTCTTTCTTTCTTTCCTTCTTTCTTTCTTTCTTTCTTTCTTTCTTTATGTCTCTTGTTTTTCTCTCTTTCGTTCTTTCTTTATGTCTCTCTTAATGTATTTATGTCTTTTCTCTCTTTCTTTGCCTTTTTCTTTCCCTTTCTTTTCTCTCTTTTTTCCCTGTTTTCTCTCTTTCCCTCTTTCTTTCTCTCTTAGTTGCTATCTTTCTTTCTTTCTTTCTTTCTTTTTTCCCTTTTCATGTCTCCCTTTATGTCTCTTGTTAAGTATCTCTTTTCTCTCTCTTTCTTTGCCTCTTTCTTTCCCTCTTTTTCTCTCTTTTTTTCTCTTTTTTCTCTCTTTCCCTCTTAGTTGCTATCTTTCTTTCCTTCTTTCTTTCTTATTTTTAGGCCTCTCTTTATTTTGCTCTCTCTTTATGCTGCTATTTCTTTATGTTACTCTCTCTTTATGTCTCTATTTATGTACCTCTTGTTTCTTTTTTGCTTTCTTTCTTTCTTTCTTTCTTTCTTTCCTTCTTTCTTTCTTTCTTTCTTTCTTTATGTCTATTTAGTTGCTAAGTTGCATCTCAAACTGGGTGAAAGTCACACCACCGTCCCTCTCTGTTGTAATTCCCCGTTGCACTTTTCCTTCCCCTTTTCTTCTCTTTACAATTTTTTGTTCTCCGTACTATGAAAGGCGCACCCTGGCGCTTTATTCCGAACAGTGATTGTCTTCCTTCATTCTAAGGCCCAGCTGTCAAAGAGGCGGCCTGCAGAGAAAGCCAGAGAAGCACAAGAGAAAAATCAACTGCGCGTTGGCAAAGCCAGGCACCACTCGCAAAACAACTGGAGCTCTTCTTTGTTTCTCTCTCTCTCTCTCTCTCCCCTCGTTCTGTCTTTCTCTACCTCTCTGTCTCTTTGTTTCCCTTTCTTTTATTCTGTTTTTCACTCTCTCTCTCTTCTCTCTCTCTCTGTTTCTCTCACTGTCTCTTGTTCTCTTTTTCTTTCTTATTTCCTTTTGTCTCTCTCTCTCTTTCTCTCTCTCTCTCTCTCTCGTTCTCTCTCTCTCTGTTCACTCTCTTTTCCTCTCACTGTCTCTTGTTCTCTTTTTCTTTCTTATTTCCTTTTGTCTTTGTCTCTCTCTCTCTCTCTCTCTCTCTCTCTCTCTCTCTCTCTCTCTCTCTCTCTCTCTCTCTCTCTCTCTCTCTCTCTCTCTCTCTCTCTCTCTCTCTCTGTGTCTTGTTCTCCTCTTGTTCTCTCTCTCTTTTCACTCTCTTTTCCTCTCACTGTCTCGTGTTCACTTTTTCTTTATTTCCTTTTGTCTTTCTCTCTCTCTCTCTCTCTCTCTCTCTCTCTCTCTTTCTCTCTCTCCCCCTCTCTCTCTATCTCTCTCTCTCTTGTTCTCCTCTTGTTCTCTCTCTCTCTGATCACTCTCTTTTCCTCTCATTGTATCTTGTTCTCTTTTTCTTTCTTATTTCCTTTTGTCTTTCTCTCTCTCCTTTTCTCTCTCCCTCTCTCTCTCTTGTTCTCCCCTTGTTCTCTCTCTATGTTCACTCTCTTTTCGTCTCACTGTAGCTTGTTCTCTTTTTCTTTATTTCCTTTTGTCTTTGTCTTTATCTCTCTTTCTCTCTCTCTCTTGTTCTGTTGTTGCCTCTTTCTCTCTCTCTCTCTCTCTCTCTCTCTTTCTCTGTTCTCTCCCTACGTTTCTCTCACTTTCTCTTATTCTCTCTATCTTGTTTTCTTTCTTTCTCTTTTGTTCTCTATTGTTTTCTCTCTCTCTCTCTCTCTCTCTCTGTTCTCTCTCTACATTTCTCTCTTGTTCTCTTATTCTCTCTATCTTGTTTTCTTTATTTCTCTCTTGTTCTCTGTTGTTCTCTCTCTCTCTTTCTCTCTCTCTCTCTCTCTTTGTTCTCTCTCTATGTTTCTCTAACGTTCTTTTGTTCTCTCTTTCTTATTTTTATTCTGCCTTTCTCTCTCTCTCTCTCTCTCTCTCTCTCTCTCTCTCACTCTCTCTCTCTGTTCTCTCTCCATGTTTTTTTTAACTTTCTTTTGTTCTCTCTTTCTTATTTTATTCTGCCTTTCTCTCTCTCTCTCTCTCTCTCTCTCTCTCTCTCTCTCTCTGTTCTCTCCCAACATTTCTCTCACTTTCTCTTATTCTCTCTATCTTATTTTCTTTATTTCTCTCTTGTTCTCTGTTGTTCTCTCTCTTTCTCCCTCTCTCTCTCTCTCTCTCTCTCTCTCTCTCTCTCTCTCTCTCTCTCTCTCTCTCTCTCTCTCTGTCTCTCTCTCTCTCTCTCTTTGTCTATTTAACAGACTAGTAAAGCCCCCGTGTGGCCCCCAAGCTAAAATGAGTTTGACTAAGAATATAACAATTTCTTTCGAAAAATCTCACAAGGTGTTGCGGGGGAGAATGGATCTCTCCCAGATTCGGGACTCGTTGACGATCGGGGTCATAGACTTAGTTCTTTGCAGGTTTTCAGGGTGACACACAAGCTCAGGTGTTCCTCGGAAGACGCCGAGCTCCCGAGTCCCGGAAAGACCGGTCTCGCGGGCGCAAAGGGATACAAAAGAATAGAAAACATTTGAAAAGGCGAGCTAGCATTTGCGGGCGGGGAGGAAGGAGGGGCCAAAATACCTTCCTCGCATTACTCTCCAAACATCGGTGGCGGGCGGATTATGAAATGGACAGGCTGCCAGATTTCATCACCATTCCTGTCAAGGTGCTCAAATAAGTGCGTCCTCTTATTTCTTTAAGGGAAGTTTGAATTTTGATCAGACCATTTTTTTTTCGTTTTCGTTTTCGTTTTCTTTCTTTCTTTCTTTCTTTCTTTCTTTCTTTCTTTCTTTCTTTCTTTCTTTCTTTCTTTCTTTCTTTCTTTCTTTCTTTCTTTCTTTCTTTCTTTCTTTCTTTATGTATCTCTTTTTTCTTTCTTTTTCTTTCTTTCTTTCTTTCTTTCTTTCTTTTTTCTTTCTTTATGTCTCTCTTTCTTTCTTTATGTCATTTCTTTCTGTCTTTATGTATTTTTTTCCTTTCTTTTTTGTTCTTTCCTTTTCTTTCTTTCTTTCTTTTTCTTTCTTTCTTTCTTTCTTTCTTTTTGTTTCTTTCTTTCTTTTTCTTTCTTTATTTTTCTTTCTTTCTTTCTTTCTTTCTTTCTCTCTTTGTGTCTCTCTTTCAATCTTTATGTCCTTTCTTTCTTTCTTTATGTATCTCTTTTTTCTTTTTTTCTTTTTTTTCTTTGTCTCTCTTTCTTGCTTTTTCTTTCTTTCTTCCTTCCTTTCTTTTTCTTTCTTTCATTCTTTCTTTCTTTATGTATCTCTTTTTATTAATTTTTCTTTCTTTCTTTTTCTTTTTTTCTTTCTTTCCTCCTTTCTTTCTTTCTTTCTCTTTCTTTCTTTCTTTCTTTCTTTCTTTCTCTCTTTGTGTCTCTCTTTCTTTCTTTATGTCCTTTCTTTCTTTCTTTATGTATCTCTTTTTTCTTTTTTTCTTTTTTTCTTTGTCTCTCTTTCTTGCTTTTTCTTTCTTTCTTCCTTCCTTTCTTTTTCTTTCTTTCCTTCTTTCTTTCTTTATGTATCTCTTTTTCTTAATTTTTCTTTCTTTCTTTTTCTTTTTTCTTTCTTTCCTCCTTTCTTTCTTTCTCTTTCTTTCTTTCTTTCTTTATGTCCTTTTTTTCTTTCTTTCTTTACGTATGTCTTTTTTCTTTATTTTTCTTTCTTTCTTTCTTTCTTTCTTTCTTTCTTTCTTTTCTTTCTTTCTTCTTTTTTTCCTTTAGTTTGTATGGCATCAAACAAATATATTCACGATTTACTCAAGATCTAAAAATCATTTGTCTTGATGAATGCACACGCGAGATTAGACATATCAAATGTAAACGTCAGATATATTTGTGGCTGGGCAAAGGACATGATTCACACCAGATTTGTCTCCAGTCATGGTACCAGAAAAGTCGGAAAATGGTTTTTGAAAGTCCTTAAAAAGTGCTTAAATTTGGCAATAAAAGGCTGTACGAACCTGTAGGTCTTAGTGAAAGTATGCTGAACTTTCAGAAACCAGTCACATTTTATTTTGAAGGCTTCCTGTCCCCACCGGGCCGCTTCCGGTCCCGTTCCAGTGGCTAAGTGGCGCTCCTGTCGCCCATCGAATGCGCCATCGCCTCGAGCGAACATTCCTGCGTAGGCGAGGTGCGACCTCAAGCCAGCCGAGGAGAACCAGCTTGATTCTTCTCTCGGCTTCTTCTTTCGCGTCTACTTGAAGAACTGAACGGAGACTGAGACGCTCCGGTCCGACTTCGCCCGCAGGTGCGCCCCGCCGGGACATGGATCGCGTCAAGGAGGTCCTGGAACCGGGCAAGTGCACGGATTGAGTCCCAAAATCGAGGTACTGCTTGACTTTTCCGGACTTTTTCTGCTTTTTACAAACTACCTGAGAGTAGGCACGCCTCTGGGACACACGTCTCAAACACACTTTGAAAAAAATGAAAACTCTAGTCACAACTAATAATAAAAATTTAAAAAGAGATATGTACGGACTGTTGGGACTGAAATGAGAGATAGATAGAAAATAGAGAGAGGCAGAAAACGATAGAGAGGGAGAGAACAAGACAGAGAATGAGGTAGAGAGAGAGAGAATGTGAGAAAAGGAGAGAGGGATTGAAGTAGAGAAAGAGAGAGAGAAAGAGGGAAAGAAAAAAAGAGAGAGAACAAGAGAGAAACATGAGAGAGGAGAAAACAATAGAGAGAGAACAAGACAGAGAAAGAGAGAGAGAGAGAGAGAACGACTGAGAAAGAGAGAAAGAGAACAAGACAGAGAATGAGGTAGAGAGAGAGAGAGAGAGAGAGAATGTGAGAAAAGGAGAGAGGGATAGAAGGAGAGAGAGAGAGAGAGAGAGAGAGAGAGAGAGAGAGAAAGAGGGAAGGAGAAAAAGAGAGAGAACAAGAGAGAAACATGAGAGAGGAGAAAACGATAGAGAGAGAACAACACAGAGAAAGAGGGAGCGAGAGAGAGAAAATGAGAGAAAAAGAGATAGGGATTGAAGGAGAGAAAGAGAGCGAGAGATAGAGAGAGAGAGAGAGAGAGAGAGAAAGAGGGAAGGAGAAAAAGAGAGAGAACACTAGAGAAACATGAAAGAGGAGAAAACGATAGAGGGAGAACAAGACAGAGAAAGAGGGAGAGAGAGAACGACAGAGAAAGAGAGAGAGAGAGAGAGAGGGAAGGAGAAAGAGAGAGAGAAAACAAAAGGGAAAGATAAGAGAGGGAAAATGAGAGTAAGAGAACAAGTTGGAGAAAGAGGGAGAGAGAGAGAGAATGATCGAAAAAGAGAGAGATAGAGGGAGAGGGAAGGAAAAAGAGAGAGAGGACAAGAGAGAGAACAAGAGAAAAACATGAGAGAGGAGAAAACGACAGAGAGAGAACAAGACAGAGAAAGAGGGAGAGAGGGAATGACAGAGAAAGAGAGAGAGAGAGAGAGCGAGAGAGAGAGAGGGAAGGAGAAAGAGAGAGAGAAAACAAGAGGGAAAGATAAGAGCGAGAAAATGAGAGTAAGAGAACAAGACAAAGAAAGAGGGAGAGAGAGAGAGAGAATGAGTGAAAAAGAGAGAGATAGAGGCAAAGGGAGAGAAAGAAAGAGAGAGAGAGAGAGAAAGAGGGAGGGAGGAAAAGAGAACTAGAGAGAAAGATGAGAGAGGAGAAAAGGAAAAAGAGAGAACAAGACAGAGAAAGAGGGAAGGAGGGAGAAACGAGAGAGAGAACAAGAGGCAAAGATAAGAGAGAGAAAACGATAGAGAGAGAACAAGACAGAGAAAGAGGTAGAGAAAGAGAATGAGAGAAAAGAAGCAAGATAGAGGGAAAGAGAGAGAAAGGAAAAGAGAGAGAAAGAGGAAAGGAGAAAAAGAGAGAGAACAAGAGAGAACAATGAAAGAGGAGAAAACGATAGAGCAGAAGACAGAGAAAGAGGGAGTGCGAGAGGAAGAGAGAGAAAGGGGGGTGAGAGAGATAAACAAGAGAAAGAGGAAGAGAGGGAGAGAGATAAAAACTAGAAAGAAATAGGAGAGAGAAAAATATAGAAAGAGGACAAGACAGACAAAAAAGGTGAGAGAAAAATAAATAAATAAAGTGAGAACACTAAAGAGTAAAACAGAGATAAAGAGAGAAAAACCTAGTGAGAACAAGAGAGAGTGAGAGAGAGAACCAGAGAAAAAAGAGGGAAAGAGACAGAACAAAGGAGAGAAAGAAGGCAAGAGGGAGAAAAGAGAGTGATAAGGAGAGTGAGAAAGCAAATATGAGAGAGAGGAATACACCCAGATAGTAAGAGTGAGAAAAAGAGAGAAATAGACAGAGAAAGAGAGATAGCGAAATTGAAAGAGAGAACAAGAGAGAAAAAGAGTTAAAGAGAGAATGAGAGCGATAACGAGAGAGAAAGAGGGCGAGAGAGAAAACAAGAAATAGAAAGAAGGAAATGGGAAAAAAGAGAGAGATAGAGGGAGAGGGAGAGAAAGAAAGAGAGAGAGAAACAGGGAGGGATAAAAAGAGAGAACTAGAGAGAAAGATGAGAGAGGAGAAAATGATAAAGAAAGAACAAGACAGAGAAAGAGGGAGGAAGAGAGAATGAGAGAGAAAGAGCAAGAGAGAGAGAAAGAGAGATGGAGAAAACAAGAGAGAGAACAAGAGGGAAAGATAAGAGAGAGAAAACGATAGAGAGAGAACGAGACAGAGAAAGAGGTAGAGAAAGAGAATGAGAGAAAAGAAGCGAGATAGAGGGAAAGGGAGAGAAAGAAAAAGAGAGAGAAAGAGGGAGGGAGAAAAAGACAGAGGAAGAGAGAGGGAGAGAGAAAAAGAGAAGAGTGAGAAAAAGAGAGAAATAGACAGAGAGAGAGAGATAGCGAAATTGAAAGAGAGAACAAGAGAGAAAAAGAGTTCAAGAGAGAATGAGAATGATAACGAGAGAGAAAGAGGGCGAGAGAGAAAACAAGAAATAGAAAGAGGGAAATGGGAAAACAAAAGAGGGAAAGAGAAAGAAGAAGAGAGAGAATGGGGAGAGAGAGAGAGAGAAAAAGGGAAATAAAGAGAAGCCGAGAAAAAGAGAGGATAGATATAGTAGAGAGTACGGAGAATATCTCAATGAGTAGAAATTCTCAGTTCATCGTCCCTTTCTGCGTCTACAACAAAAATACTCTATCACAAATCCTACAAAAAACTACAAAATGACTACAAAACTAAATATCAAATGTAGTGCTTCAAAACAGGACCTATCATTTTGCTTTCATTCGAAAAGTAAAAAAATACGAATAAAAGACAAAATTAGGTAGATAAAAAAATGAAAAATTAGGGTAGGGGTCCAGGATCGGCCCCATGGCCACATTTTTTAACCTAAAGTGGTCTAACTTTTTAGCTACATCCCAAGCTATCTAGCTAGCCTTTTACTTATTTTGTTTACCTGATTACCTATCTCGCTAGCTACCAAGCTAACTTTTTAGCTCTATAAAACCTATCTAGTTAGTTAGTTTTTTTTGCCTGCTACCTTGCTAACATTTTCCCTTTTTTGCTAGTTACTAAGCTAAATTTTGGCTTCCTTTTTAGCTAGCTATGGAGCTTTCTTAAACTTTCTATCTGGTCATTTATTGGCTTTTGACTCTTTTAGCTAGCTTTTTAGCTTTGTTTTTAGCTTTCTATACGGCTATATAGATGGTCTTTTACTCTTTTAGCTAGCTATCTATCAAGCTAACTTTTAGCTGTTTCCCAAGATATCTAGCTAGCTTTTTACTTTTTTTTGCATGCTACCTAGCTAACATTTGCCCTTTTTTGCTAGTTACTAAGCTAAATTTTGGCCTCCTTTTCAGCTAGCTATGGAGCTTTCTTAAACTTTCTATCTGGTCATTTATTGGCTTTTGACTCTTTTAGCTAGCTTTTTAGCTTTGTTTTTAGCTTTCTATACGGCTATATAGATGGTCTTTTACTCTTTTAGCTAGCTATCAAGCTCCCTTTCAGTTTTTTGACCTGATTACCGTTCTAGCTAACTATGAAACTAACCTTTTAGCTATTTCCCAAGCTATTTAGCTAGCTTCTTAGATTTCTTTTTGCATGCTACCTAGCTAACATTTTCCCTTTTTTTGCTCGTTACTAAGCTAAATTTTGGCCTCCATTTCAGCTAGCTATCTAGCTTTCTTTAACTTTCTATCTGGCTATTTATTGTTTTTTCCTCTCTTAGCTAACTTTTTAGCTTTGTTTTTAGCTTTCTATCTGGCTATATAGATGGCCTTTTACTCTTAGAGCTAGCTATCAAGCTCCCGTTTCGTTTGTTTACCTGTTTATCTTTCTAGCTAGCTATCAAGCTTTCTTAAACTTTCTATCTGGCTATTTAGATGGCTTTTTACTCTTTTAGCTAGCTATCAAGCTCCCTTTTAGTTTTTTTTTACCTGATTACCTTTTTAATAATTAGCAAGGTCAATTTTTAGCTATTTCACAAGCTATCTTACTGGCTTTTTATATATTTTGCCTCCTACCTGGCTAACGTTTTGCCCTTTTTGCTAGTTACTAAGCTAAATTTTTGCCTCCTTTTCAGCTAGCTATCTAGCTTTCTTTAGCCCTTTATCCGACTATTTAGATGTCTTTTCCTCTTTTAGCTAGCTATCAAGCTCCCTTTTCGTTTTTTTTTGTTTACCTATCTAGTTAGCTATCAAGCTAACTTTTTAGCTACATCCCAAGTTATCTAGCTAGCTTTTTACTTTTTTTGCCTGCTACCTAGCTAACATTTGCCCTTTTTTGCTAGTTACTAAGCTAAATTTTGGCTTCCTTTTCAGCTAGCTATCGACTTTTCTTAAACTTTCTATCTGGCTATTTATTGGCTTTTTTCCTCTTTTAGCTAGCTTTCTAGCTTTGTTTTTAGCTTTCTATCTGGCTATATAGATGGTCTTTTACTCTTTTAGCTAGCTAGCAAGCTCCCTTTTAGTTTTTTTTTTACCTGATTACCTTTTTAATAACTAGCAAGGTACATTTTTAGCTATTTAACAAGCTATTTAACTAGCTTTTTATATATTTTGCCTGCTACCTAGCTAACGTTTTGCCCTTTTTGCTAGTTACTAAGCTAAATTTTTGCCTCCTTTTCAGCTAGCTATCTAGCTTTCTTTAGCCCTTTATCCGACTATTTAGATGTCTTTTCCTCTTTTAGCTAGCTATCAAGCTCCCTTTTCGTTTTTTTTTTGTTTACCTATCTAGTTAGCTATCAAGCTAACTTTTTAGCTACATCCCAAGTTATCTAGCTAGCTTTTTACTTTTTTTGCCTGCTACCTAGCTAACATTTTCCCTTTTTTGCTAGTCATTAAGCTAAATTTTGGCCCCCTTTTCAGCTAGCTATCTAGCTTTCTTTAGCCTTTTATCTGACTCTTTAGATGTCTTTTTCTCTTTTAGCTAGCCATCAAGCTCCCTTTTCGTTTTTTGTTTACCTACCTAGTTAACTATCAAGCTAACTTTTTAGCTACATCCCAAGCTATCTAGCTAGCTTTTTACTTTTTTTGCCTGCTACCTAGCTAACATTTTCCCTTTTTTTGCCAGTCATTAGGCTAAATTTTGGCCCCCTTTTCAGCTAGCTATCTAGCTTTTTTCAGCCTTTTATCTGACTATTTAGATGCCCTTTTACTCTTATAGCTAACGATCAAACTCATCTTTTAGCTATTTCCCAAGCTATTCAGCTAGCTACTTAGATTTCTTTTTGCATGCTACCTAGCTAACATTTTCCCTCTAGCTCTATTTAGAAAACCGGCTTTTTTCGTCTCAGCTCCTCCCAAACATCTCCTCAGATTCTTTTCTTTAACGATATTTAAAATATTCCGAAATATTAAGTGCTAAAAATAATGCTAAACAACTATCCTACTCACAATCTTTACAGCAACCCATCGACAGAAACAAATCATAGATCATAAATAGGAACAGCTCAAAATAGCACAAGGTATGTGCTAGCAGCAAGACGGCGACTTTATTTTAGTCATCAAAGCCAACAACTACAAATAAAAATAAAAAAATTGGCCTTGAAAGTGCTTGAATTCAGCCTCTAAGCTGCGCTCGTGCTCGCACATTCTCAGCGCACAAGAAAATCGAGCCAGCGCACAAAAATGAGGGCTCGAAATTACTTATTAAGAAGCGACTTAAGTCAAAGTGACAGTGCATGAAGGTCAAAATACACGGAAATGCGGTATTTTGAAGTCGAGTCGAAGTAGAACGAAGTTGAGTAAAGTTAGTAGAGTTTGTCGAGAACCGGCTTCTTCGGCTCGGCTCACTAAAAGGAACCGGCTCCTTCGGGTCCTAAACGGCTCTTCGGGTTGTTTTTGCTTCTTTCATCCCGACACGGCCAAATATTATGCTAAATTATGCACAAAATGACTTAAAAGAAGAGGGGAATAGAACAAAAAAAGAAAAAAAATACCAAAATGAAAAAGTAGTGAAAAGCTGTGAAAAAAGAGTCAAAAGGAAGAGAAAAAAAGAAGGAAAAATTTGGAAAAAAGCCAGAAGAAAAGAAAAGAAAGAAATGTAGGAAAAAAGTAAATAGAGAACAAAAAGAAAAAAGTAACAGCCTGGAAAAAATAAACACAATGAGATTTTTTTTAAAGGAATTTAAAAAAAAGTAGAAAAAAAACACGGAAAAAAGAAGAAAAAGTCTGTGTTGCATTCAAATAATTTCCAATGATATCAAGTGAATCGTGTTGCCACTAAAAAATGTGATTAAATACAGTTCTGTATCGTGCAACCGACTCAATAAGCCCCCAAAAATGTGAATATTATGCGACAAAATATATCAGGAAATAAAAAGAAATGAATATCTTGTGAAAGAATTGTAAAAACAAACGACGTTGCAATAGTTCATGAGTCAATTCGTTCAAAAGTGAAAAATCATTTTGCATTGCCGGAGACTCAGCAAAATGTCACTTGATGTCAAATTTTGGACATGTTTGATAATGACCTAGCTGCCACACTTGGGATTGCCGTTGCTCACAGTTGTTTCAAGCGTTGCTCACCGACTTTGTGTGAACGCTCAGACCCGTAAGGAAAATGACAGGGAACATTGCCCATGAATACCAGTTTTTTTGACTGTAAGTCCCTGTTTCTGTTCCTGTCAGGTGTTTGGGAGAGGCCATGGCAGGTCTCTGGGACTGTTTTCGGCGCACTTTCGTCTGTTGCCTTCCCGAAGAGGCCCAGCGCTCCATCGCCGTGGACAAGGAAATCCGGCGAGAACTGAAGAAACAGAAGAGGATGGAACGCAAAGAGATCAAAATTCTCCTCTTAGGTGAGCCATGCCGTGTGTTTCCGGTATGAGTGGTCCCACCAGGGTCTCATAAACTTGTCCCTCTTTATTTATATACTCATCTCATCTCATTAGCTGCACCGCTTATCCTCAGTAGGGTCGCGGGGGTGCTGGAGCCCATCCCAGCAATCATCGGGCAGCGGGCAGGGGACACCCTGAACTGGTTGCCAGCCAATCGCAGAGCACACGGGGACAGACAACTCATTCACACCTAGGGACAATTTGGACCGGCCAATCCACCTAAAATGCATATCTTTGGAACGTGGGAGGAAACCGGAGTGCCCGGAGGAAACCCACGCAAGCGCGGGGAGAACATACAAACTCCGCACAGGATGTCTGGAGCTGGATTTGAACCCAAGACAGGTTCCCATGACATGAACTGTGCCGCACAAGCGCTAACCACTGCGCCGCCGTGCTGCTATCTGTATACTGTTAGGAATTAATATTAAAATGTAGCATTTACCAAATTGTTCGAATTACCGTAAATTCCGGACTATAAGCCGCTACTTTTTTCCCTAACTTTCAACCCTGCGGCTTATTCAGTGATGCGGCCAATTTATGTCATTTTTCTAACGGGCGCTAGCGGCGCTCAATTGTTGCTACAGACACAGACACAGAGAGAGAAAGAGACAAAGAGCAACAAAGGAAGAGAAAAAAAGAGAGACAGAGAGTGAAGACAGAGACAGAGAGTAGGAAAAAAGGGGTGGAAAAGAGAGAGAGAGAGAGAGAGAGAGAGAGAAAGAGAGACAGAAAGACAGAAAGAGAGAGAGAGAGAAAGAGAGAGGAATTCAAGTACAGTGTCTTTGTTCGAGGCACCTGGCTTTGGCAACATCAAGTGGACATATTTCAACCTGCAGCTCGTTTTTCTCTTGCGCTTCTCTGAGTGTGGTCTCGCAGGCCGGATTCAACCCCTTCGCGGGCCTGATCTGGCCCGCGGGCCGCCTGTTTGACACCCATGCTCTAAACAGACCTCTGAGATGATCACAGTGCAGGTGCATTTATACAGAGACTCGATTACGCACAGGTGGATTCCATTTATCATCGTTAGTCATTTAGATCAACGTTGAATCATTCAGAGATCCTCACTGAACTTCTGGACTGAAAGTAAAGGGGCTGAATCATTTTGTACAGCCACTTTTTCGTTTTTTATTTGTTAAAAAAGTTTAGAATATCCAATAAAGTGCGTTCCACTTCGTCACTGTTGATGCTTCACAAGAAATGACACAAAGTTCAAGGGGGCCAATAGTTTCGCAAGCCACTGTATGTCCATATAATGTACCTAGCATGTTTCGTGTGTAGTATGTGGTTGGCTCCCGAATGCAATAATATATAAATCGCAACATAATGCCCTTAAGAAAATCAGCAACTCAGCTCTTGTTGTGCTGTGGGCATAATACTCGGTGTCAGGTTGGGAAGCGCGAAGCGCAAGTATTGATCATTTTTTAAAGCAATTATTAAAGAGAATAGATCGGGAATTTATTTGTATTTTAAGCATTGCTGCTTTTTTGGCCATTATTAAATTTCAACCTGAAATGATCTGTACTTGTGCGACCGCGATCCATTATCCACGGTCCTGAGTTGCTTTGAACAGGAACCAGCAGAAGGCACTTTTGTCTAAAGTAAAATTCACAGTTGTTGCCACGATCCGTTATCCCTGGTCGAGTATTTCTGAGAACAGAGCCCGGCAGAGTACCATTTTTTTTCGGTTCAGGCCACGGAAGCGTGACGTTTTGGTCCGTCTAGAATGAATTGCACTATTTTGGCCACAATCCATTATCCCCAAACAACTATGGCGTGGGCTGAGAGAGTAAATTTGTGTCATAGACGGCACTCCTTTTTTAAGTTCTTTCCACGTAAAATAAACTGCACCTGTGAGGTGGCGATCCATTATCCCCAGAGGATTATTGCTACGAGCGGCTGCTTTTTTTTCTTTCTCCCTTTTTATTTCACCTTTCCAACAAAGATGAACAGCACCCCTGCAGCTGCGATTCAATATCGATTCTTATCGTTCCTTCACATGCCATTCACATTATTTGAACTCCTTTTGTACACTCAGGGTACAAAGAAAAATTGTATTCTTCTTCGTGCTTTTTAGCAGTCATTTTCTGTTGCACTCCACAACACAGCGACATCTAGTGGAGAGTATTACATCATTTCCCATTAAGAAATGTAGTGTTCAATCTCGAGTCAAGATTTATAACTTTAACATTTCATATCTCTTTAAAGGGACAATGTGTATCATTTGACCAATAGATGAATGCTACAGAACACAAGGACGAATACAAACTACAGAAACTCCAAGTGACCGAAAAGCAGCATTTTAGTCTCATTATTTTGGCCCAGCCTTTTTGAGGTTTTTGAGCAACCGTAGCAACAAAATAAAAATAAACAGCACCTGAGAGGTCGCGATCCATTATCCCAAGTCGATTATTTCTTCTCATAAAATGCTGCTTTTTTATCCCCCCTTTTCAACTAAAATGAGCAGCAACTGTAACAACAAGATGGAATCCATTATCCCCAAACAAATATTGCGAGGGTTAAAGGAGCAGATGTTTTTTCTTCTTTCCACATAAAAATAAACAGCACCTGACAGGTCGCGATCCATTATCCCAAGTCGATTATTTCTTCTCATAAAATGCTGCTTTTTTTATCCCCCCTTTCCAACTAAAATGAGCAGCAACCGTAGCAACAAGATGGAAAATAATGTCAGCTCCATTTCGGTGAAACTCATGTTCTGTAACTTTTCGACAAACGAGTATTTAAAAAAAATACATGTTTATATGATAGCACGTGTATTTTTTTGCTTCTAATTCCACTGTTTTAGCTACAATCCATTATCCCCAAACAAATATTGTGAGGGCTAAAAAAACAAGTGTTTTTTTGTTCTTACCACATAAAAATAAACAGCACCTGAGAGGTCGCGATCCATTATCCCCAGTCGATTATTTATTCTCATGAAATGCTGCTTTTTTTATCCCGCCTTTCCAACTAAAATGGGCAGCAACCGTAGCAACAAGATGGAATCCATTATCCCCAAACAAATATTGCGAGGGTTAAAAGAGCAAATTACTTTTTGTTCTTTCCACATAAAAATAAACAGCACCTGAGAGGTCGCGATCCATTATCCCAAGTCGATTATTTCTTCTCATGAAATGCTGCTTTTTTATTCCACCTTTCCAACTAAAATGGGCAGCAACCGTAGCAACAAGATGGAATCCATTATCCCCAAACAAATATTGCGAGGGTTAAAAGAGCAAATTACTTTTTGTTCTTTCCACATAAAAATAAACAGCACCTGAGAGGTCGCGATCCATTATCCCAAGTCGATTATTTCTTCTCATGAAATGCTGCTTTTTTATTCCACCTTTCCAACTAAAATGAGCAGCAACCGTAGCAACAAGATGGAATCCATTATCCCCAAACAAATATTGCAAGGGTTAAAAGAGCAAATCATTTTTTGTTCTTTCCACATAAAAATAAACAGCACCTGAGAGGTCGCGATCCATTATCCCCAGTCGATTATTTCTTCTCATGAAATGCTGCTTTTTTATTCCGCCTTTCCAACTAAAATGAGCAGCAACCGTAGCAACAAGATGGAATCCATTATCCCCAAACAAATATTGCGAGGGAGGGTTAAAAGAGCAAATGATTTTTTTGTTCTTTCCACATAAAAATAAACAGCACCTGAGAGGTCGCGATCCATTATCCCCAGTCGATTATTTCTTCTCATGAAATGTTGCTTTTTTATCCCGCTTTTCTAACTAAAATGAGCAGCAACCGTAGCAACAAGATGGAATCCATTATCCCTAAACAAATATTGCGAGGGTTAAAAGAGCAAATTATTTTTTTGTTCTTCCCACACAAAAATAAACAGCACCTGAGAGGTCGCGATCCATTATCCCCAGTCGATTATTTCTTCTTATGAAATGCTGCTTTTTTATCCCGCCTTTCCAACTAAAATGAGCAGCAACTGTAACAACAAGATGGAATCCATTATCCCCAAACAAATATTGCAAGGGTTAAAAGAGCAAATTATTTTTTTGTTCTTTCCACATAAAAATAAACAGCACCTGAGAGGTCGCGATCCATTATCCCCAGTCGATTATTTCTTCTCATGAAATGCTGCTTTTTTATCCCGCCTTTCCAACTAAAATGAGCAGCAACTGTAACAACAAGATGGAATCCATTATCCCCAAACAAATATTGCAAGGGTTAAAAGAGCAAATTATTTTTTTGTTCTTTCCACATAAAAATAAACAGCACCTGAGAGGTCGCGATCCATTATCCCCAGTCGATTATTTCTTCTCATGAAATGCTGCTTTTTTATCCCGCCTTTCCAACTAAAATGAGCAGCAACTGTAACAACAAGATGGAATCCATTATCCCCAAACAAATATTGCAAGGGTTAAAAGAGCAAATCATTTTTTGTTCTTTCCACATAAAAATAAACAGCACCTGAGAGGTCGCGATCCATTATCCCCAGTCGATTATTTCTTCTCATGAAATGCTGCTTTTTTTATCCCGCCTTTCCAACTAAAATGGGTAGCAACCGTAGCAACAAGATGGAATCATTATCCTCAAACAAATGTTGCGAGGGTTAAAAAAGCATATTATTTTTTGTTCTTTCCACATAAAAATAAACAGCACCTGAGAGGTCGCGATCCATTATCCCCAGTCGATTATTTGTGCGAGCGGGGGCCGAAAGTGTCATGATTACTGATGCAAGGCTCCTTTCGCGCCAACTGCCTCGGACGCTGATTGGCTGCCTGTCCCTATTTAAACCCCCTCCGATCTGTCCCCTGTTGTAAGTCCGTCTGCGAATCTCCGCGATACAAGGCAAGCCTTTTTCGATCCTAACTCCCGCCTGTCCCGTTTTTGCTCCCGTTTGTCTCCGGCTACGACCCGTTTTGATTCCGACCACGTCTGCTCTCCCGTCCTGACTTACAATCCGTTTTTGATCCCGACCACGCCTCGTTCTCGTTCACTTTTTAAACCCCTCGTCTTCCTGTCACCCGTTATCAGTCCGTCTGCGAACCTCAGCTCACTCTAGGCAAGCCTTCCGATCCTGACTCTTTCCTGTCCTGATTCCTGTTTGATTCCCGGCTCCGACCCCTTTTCTGAACTTGACTACGTTTTTGCTCCCCCGTCCCGGCCATTGATCTGTTTCTTCCCCGCTCTCGACACTGCCTTCGCTCGCCACGGAAATACCACTTTCGCGTCTGAGTAACCTGCTCCCCACGATCAAGAATCTACAAATCGTGTATACTACCCTTTCCCTTCTTCCTAAAAAAACTAAGAGAAACGCACGCAAGTGGGTCCTGTTTTCGTTCTGGTCCTGACAGAAAGAGCAAATTCGTCTCGTAAAATTCTGCTTTCTTATCCCGCCTTTCCAACTAAAACGAGCAGCACCCGTACGGCTCTGATTCAATATCCGTGATCGATTATTGCTGCAAGCGAGGACGATTGGGCCAGCATTGCACTTTTACAAAAAACGGGGGTTACTTTGCCTTTTTTGGGTACCTTGCATAAGTTTCTGGTCTCCTTTAACCACAATAAACAGAGAATGACAGTATGTAGGTTACACGTGTGTTCTTAGCAGTTATCCCTGTGGCTTGTGAATCAAACATGTTTGACACGCTTGCGTAATCCGGTCTTGCCTGGCCTGTTTAGCGGCTCAACCGGAGACTGAAGTTCGTGCGAGTATGTCAAAAATTGTCCAGATTGCCATCGCGTGTAAAAGTCACAAGACAGGAGTGGCAAACACGAAGAATCTTTATTTTGTGTTCTCAAGGGCAGTAAAATGCTTGAATTTCGGGTGCTTGAAAATACTTGAAATTGTCGACAGTGCTATTAATGACGCAATAAATTTAAATTTTATTTTTTAAAGTGTAAAAAAATGACGCCAACACGCCTGCTCTGGTCTTTATGTTATGTGAAGCGTCACCGCCCCCTACTGCACCCGAGAGGTAGCTAGCTATCTTCCCTACCTTTTTAGCTATTTAACAAGCTATATAGCTAGCTTTTTACATTTTTTGCTTTCTAACTAGCTAACATTTTTTTGCTAGTTATTAAGCTGAATTTTGGCCTTTTTTTAGCTAGCTATGTTGCTTTTTTAACTTTCTATCTGGGTATTTATTGGCTTTTTTCCTCTTTTAGCTGGCTTTCTAGTTTTGTTTTTAGCTTTCTATCTGCCTATATAGATGGCTTTTTACTCTTATAGCTAACTATTTAGTTCCCTTTGAGTTTGTTTACCTGATTACCTTTCTAGCTAGCTATCAAGATAAGTTTTTAGCTATTTCCCAAGCTATCTAGCTAGCTTTTTACTTTTTTTGCATGCTAACAAGCTAACATTTCCCCTTTTTTGCTAGTTATTAAGCTAAATTTTGGACTTCTTTTTAGCTAGCTATCTTGCTTTCTTTAACTTTCTGTTTGGCTATTTATTGACTTTTTTCCTCCTTTAGCTAGCTTTCTACCTTTCCTTTTAGCTTTCTATCTGGCTATATAGATGGCTTTTACTCTTATAGCTAACTCAAGCTCCCTCTAATTTGTTTACCTGATCACCTTTCTAGCTAGCTATCAAGCTAATTTTTTAGCTATTTCCCAAGCTATCTAGCTAGCTTTTTACTTTTTTTGCATGCTACCTAGCTAACATTTTCCCTTTTACCTTAAGCTAAATTTTGGCCTCCCTTTGAGCCAGCTATCCAGCTTTCTTAAACTTTTTATCTGGCTATTTAGATGGCTTTTTACAATTTTAGCTAGCTATCAAGCTCCCTTTTTGGGAGGGCGCAAGAGGATTTCTTCCTCCAAGGGAGGGTGCGACATAAAATAATTTACAAGCACTGGCCTATCAATAGCAGTAGGCCCGACCTGCAGCCTCGCTCTTGCCTTATCTCTCAGTCACTTCCCGGACCTGATAATAATCCACGAAGCACCTGCTTGTCATTACCATTTCTTTGCGCTCTTCTGACTTGCCTCAGAGTCTGATATTATTGAATAATTTCTTTTCAACGTAACGAGCCGCTAAAATACTAGCACAGCTGTACTGCAATGTTTGTTGACCATGGGCCCGCCCACCCCGGCTGTTTGACTGACAGCATGCACCAGCCTATCACAGTTGCGCACACAGTCATACCCACCCCACACAGACTTCATCCTAACCTTTGTGATAGCAACTGCTCACTGCTGTCTGCTGAACACAATGCACGATACGTTGATATCAATGACAATAAAGTCAATTCAAAAAAATCCCCAAAGAAGTCTCTGTGCACACATTTAACCAGCCTTCTCTTTAAGACAAAAACTGAAAGGACTAGAGAAATTAAATCTTTGAATGATTAATGAGCTTTGCTGTCATAAACGCCTCCATAGATGATTAACGACTTTAGATTATCAATTTTATTTGTCACGCGGTCGAACTGTAGTGTCATAAAACACTTTATCCCTGCAGGCAATTTTTGGAGTAAGGCTTGAAAAGCCCTCATGCATGATAAAACTTGAATACTTGTATATAAAGTATTATTTTGAAGTTATATTTTAAAACATGTGACGCTTTAGTAAATTAAACTGCATTCAATTAGAACAATATGTAGATTTATTAGAAATTAAAACAATTTTTTCCGAAAATAAATAAAACATAGTTTGAATGTCATAGGACAAAATTATGTCATAATTACTCTTTGGCCTCGGACTCTGATTGGCTCCCGGTCCCTATTTAAACACACTCATAGCTGTCCCCTGTTGTCAGTCCGTCTGTGAACCTCAGTTAACACTAGGCAAGCCTTTTTCGACCCTGACTCCCACCTGTTTTTTCTGCTCCCGTCTGTCCCCCGGCTTCGACTTGTTTTTTATCCTGACCACGTCTACTCTCCGGTCCCGACCACGTCTACTCTCTTTTCCTGGCTTACGACTCGCTTCCGACCCCGACCCCTTTTTTGCTCTCCTTTCCCGGCTACTGACCCGTTTTTCCGCTGCCGACATCGGATAGATTTTACTCACATTTTTCTAATTTCTTCTGGAATTTCTTTGGCTCGTGGCATGTCAATTGTGTTGTTGAGATTTTGTCACTGACCTCACTTCATCTAAGAGATACAATTTAAGTGATTTCTTGATTCAACACAGGTAATAGCAAACAATTGGCTCCCGTTCTGTTCCCGACCTGTCCTGTACCCTGTACGCTGTATCCTGTATCCGGTATCCGGTATCCGGTATCCGGTATCCGGTATCCGGTATCCGGTATTCGGTATCCTGTATCCTATATCTTGTATCCAGTATCCTGTATCAATCCCCTGTCCCTGGCTTCCCGATCGTCTCTGTTTATCTGACTTGTTCCGATCTCTGACCACGCTCCGATCTCCCGTCCCGGCTGCCTGACTTGTTTCCGTCCACTGACCACGCTCCGATCTCCCGGTTGCCCGACTTGTTTCTGCCCTCCGACCACGCTCCGATCTAAAGTCCCGTCTGCTCGACTCGTTTCCGCCTTCCGACCACGCTCCGATTCTCCTGCCCAGCGATCGCCGAATCGCTGGCGTTTCTTTTCTCGCGCCTGACTTCTCCACTTCCGCAATAAAGCTTGGTGTGAAATGTTATGCGTTTGGGTCTACCACCTGTTCGAGTTCTGACAAATCTGGTTTTGTCAGTGATAAGTATGCGAAAAACACAGATTGGCATTCTATTTACAGTATACTGTATGGATATGTATATTCAATATGCGTTACCTTTCTTGTGAGGCTTATATAGAGGTTTTTTTTTTTTATTTTGGGTCCGACATGGCTCTTTCAACCATTTGGGTTCCCAACCCCCGACCCAACATGAACAGCACCAGCATGAGCCTAAATATATCTTGAATCCATTCTCTGCCTTTCAAAATAAAAGTTTTAATCAAAGACCTAATCTTCCACAAAGCACACCCTGATATCTTTAGGAGTTCCTACTGACCGGTGTCACGGTGGACTCCTAAAATCCCGTTTCCGTTCTCAGGAACCGGCGAGAGCGGGAAGACCACCTTCATCCGGCAGATGCGCATCATCCACGGACGAGGTTTCTCCGAGGAAGACCGGAAAGAATTTGCCAAATGCATCTTCCAGAACATCTTCACCGCCATCAAGGCCATGACCAGAGCCATGACCACCCTTAGAATTCCCTACTCCAATCCAGATAACGAGGTACGCTTGTTTTTGGAGTTCCACGCGACAACAACTTGTTGGCTTTTACAATTTTCAGAGCTTGCAAACCAATACTCAGCTGAGACACGCTATATCCATTTTGTCTCTGGCTTCAACTGCTCTCAAATAGCATTATATAGTGTACACTACAGGTGTCAAACAGGCGGCCCGCGGGCCAGATCAGGCCCTCTAAGGGATTGAATCCGGCCCGCGAGACAACACTCAGAGAAGCGCAAGAGAAAAACAAGGTGCAGGTTGAAATATGTCAACTTGATGTTGCCAAAGCCAGGTGCCTCGAACAAAGACACTGTAATTTATTTCGCTCTCTCTCTCTCTCTTTCTCTCTCTTTCTCTCTTTCTCTCTTTCTCTCTTTCTCTCTTTCTCTCTTTCTCTTTCTTTCTCTATTTCTCTTTCTTTCTCTTTCTTTCTCTTTCTTTCTTTCTTTCTTTCTTTTCCACCCCTTTTCTCCCACTCTGTTTCTGTCTCTTTCACTCTCTGTGTCTCTTTTTCTCTTCCTTTGTTGCTCTTTGTCTCTTTCTCGCTCTGTGTCTTTTAACCTCTTTTGCTGTAACTTCCTTTTTTCCTTTTTTCTCTTTTCTCTTTTTCTCTTCATACCCTTCACGCTTTCTTTTCTCTCCTTCTGTCTTTCTATTTCTCTTTGGATTTCTTTCTTCCTCTCCTTTTCTTTTCCCCCTCTCTCACGACTTTTTATCTTTTGTTTCTCACGCTCTCTCCCTCTCTCTCTTTTTCTTTCTTTGTCCTGCCCTCTCTCCCTCCTCCCCCCTCTTTCTCTCATTTCTCTATCCCTCTTTTTCTTTCTCTTTAATATACTAGTCCGGCCCCCGACAGAATGTTTGTTCTATCGGTGGCCCCCGAGTTCAAATGAGTTTGACACCCCTGGTGTACACCAACCTGAGGAAGCAGTGAAGTCTTCATATTTCTTGGCTTTTACAATTTTAAGGGCTTGAAAAACAATACTCAGCTGAGACACTCTATATCCATTTTGTCTCTGTCTTCAAACCACTCCACGATATCCTTTTCTATTTCTGGGTACTGTCCAAGTCATTTTATTTTATTTTTTTCTCCAGGCACCGTGTTCTGCAATAATACTTTTCAATTAAAATAACTAAATTCAGCACACTTTTACTGTAAATTCTTTGCTCACTTTTGCCACATTGATTTTCTGTTGGTTCTTTGTTCCTGTTTAATATGCGTATATAAGCCCCCTATCTGAGTGTTTCATTTTACAGTTTTAAATTTAGCTTATATACGTGAGGGAGAATATGTTGATTAGGAGAAATTCAGTTCCTATCTATCTATCTATCTATCTATCTATCTATCTATCTATCTATCTATCTATCTATCTATCTATCTATCCCTATCTATCTATCTATCTATCTTTATCTATCTTTATCTATCTCTATCTCTATTTCTATCTCTATCTATCTATCTATCTATCTATCTATCTATCTATCTATCTATCTATCTATCTATCTATCTATCTATCTATCTATCTCTATCTCTATTCATCTATCTTTATCTATCTCTATCTCTATTTCTCTATCTATCTATCTATCTATCTATCTATCTATCTATTTAGTAACGCCACCTGAGTGTATTGATAATGCGCTACAGTACTCGTTACCAAGATTATGAACCGTGTTTAGGAATGCCTTCTTGGTTACATGCTAGTTAGTCCCAACTCCTTAAGCCATTGACTCTCCCCTGCAGTTTTACGCCAGGAAGATCGCCGATGTGGAAACGGTGCACATCAACAAGCTGGAGCGAGACTACGTGGACGCAATTCGCCGTCTCTGGTCCGACTCCGGCATGAGAGTGTGTTACAGTCGGCGGTGCGAGTACCAACTCCTGGACTCCACAGAGTAGTGAGTGCAATAGTTCATTAGGATTGTTATATATCATACAGTATAGTATGTTGCAAAAGTGAGTAAACCCCTCATATTTCTGCAAGGCTACTCGTATGGTTGCCAAAGATGTGGGCTGCTCACAGTCAGCTGATTGTGAACAGTCCAGTATAGGTTTCATTATAGTGCTTAATGGAACATCACTGAAGAAACATCAATTACACTTAATGGAAAGAAGAATTTCAAGCAAGGCCATGGTTTAGTGAAAACATAGCCTCTGGTCTGATGGTCTGGTGTGTTCTCAGCTACATGAGCCAACTGGACCGCATCGCAGAACCGGGCTACATCCCCACGGAACAGGACGTGCTGCGGGTCCGATTCCCCACCACCGGCATCCACGATTATTCCTTCATCATCAGCAATATCACACTCAGGTAGCTAACAGAGTACTTGTATCCAGATGATATACAGTAAGGCAAATATGCTTTTCGGCAAGTATTTTGCTGTTAGCATGACTCATTAGCATGTGGACGTTAGCATAATTTGTTAGCGTGTAGCTGTTAGCGTAATTTGTCAGCATGAAGCAGTTAGAATGTAGCTGTTAGCATAATTTGTTATCAATCTTGTCGCTGTTAGCGTGTAGCTGTTAGCGTAATTTGTCAGCATGAAGCAGTTAGCATTTAGCCATTAGCATGACGCCTTAGAATGTAGCTGTTAGCGTAATTTGTTATCATGTAGACGTTAGCGCAATCTTTTAGCATTTAACAGGTAGAACGTAGCTGTTAGCATGACGCAGTTAGCATTTATCTGTTATTATGACTCGTAAGCTCATTGCCGACAGTGTTGACAGCTAGCATGAGATAATGTTTGCGCTTGCCAGCCGAACATTTTGTGTTGCTTACAGCATTGATGGGAATGAGTTAGCATAGCATCAGCCTGTTGTAGCTAATAACTGCAAGCCCAGCTCACCGCTGACAGTGTTTACAGCTAGCTTGGGCTAGCAGCGCATGTAACTGTTAGTATCTACTCGTTAGCATTAACTCGTTAGCATCCACTTATTAGCAACCACTCGTTAGCATCCACCATTTGCCCATGGTTAAATTTAATGTGGGTCCGTGACCCCTTCATGCCACCCCTGGAAACTCCCTGGTTACCATGGCTACCCATTAAAATCAATAGGTCCAATGCATTCCGGATGGGAAAATCTCAAACCCATTCATTGTCAATGGGGCTTTTTTTTCCATTTTCGCTATCGCTAACCCAGACCAAAGCATACGATTCCCGTTCGTGGTAGTTCTCATTTTTGGAGGAGAGGGAATACTGAATTGCCGATCCGTAGAACACCATACCCACTGTGAAGCATGGTGGTGGAAACATCCCACTTTGGGGTTGTGTTTCTGCAAAGGGACCAGGACGACTGATCTGTGTAAAGGAGAGAAAGAATGGGGCCACGTATCAAGAGATTTTGAATGAAAATTTCCTTTCACCAGTTTCAATCCTAGTGATTTGCTGTCTTTTGAGTTAACTAATCTGCGAATAAATATTTTTTTCCTCTGCCGCAGGATCGTAGACGTCGGCGGCCAGAAATCGGAGCGTCGGAAATGGATCCATTGCTTCGAAAACGTCACTTCGCTCATTTTCCTGGCTTCCCTCAGCGAGTACGATCAGGTCCTGGAGGAGAGAGACACAATTGTAAGTGTGAGCTACGACTAGTATAACTAAGATAACAAATATTTGCGCCAGTATTTGCGCCAACGGCCTCGGTCTCTGATTGGCTCCCTGTATTTAAACCCTCTCCTTTCTGTCACCCGTTGTCAGTCCGTCTGCGAAACTCTTGTTTACTCTAGGCAAGCTTTTTTTGACCCTGACTCCCACCTGTTTTCTCCCGTCTGTTTCCGGGCCTCGACCCGTTTCCGATCCCGACCAAGTTTTTTTTGCTCCCCTGTCCCGGATACTGACCCATTTTTTCCGTTCCCGACACTGCCATCGCTCGCCACAGAAGTCCCACTTCCGCGTTCAGAGCAGTGCAATGGCAAAGTGAAGGCACTAAAGAGCAGTGTATGTGTCATTTTTAAGCAGACCGGTTCAGAAATGTGACAATAATTTCAAGTATTTAGAAGCATTTCAACCTTGAAAATTGTGACGGTTGCCATGGCGCCCAGTTGGCCCCGCCCGTGTGGCGCCGGCTGCAGCTTGTTGACGGATCGGCTTCCCCACTATTTAAACCCTGTACTATCAATCCCCTTTTGTCAGTCCGTGTGCGAATCTCCGTGTGTTCAAGGCAAGCCTTTTTCGACCCTGACTCCCGCCTGTCCCGTTTTGCTCCCGTTTGTCTCCGACTACTACCCGTTTTGATTCCGACCACGTCTGCTCTCCCGTCCTGACTTACAAACCGTTTTTGATCCCGACCAAGTCTGCTCTCCCGTCCCGGCTTGCGACTTGTTTCTGACCCTGACCACGTTTTTTTGCTCTCCAAGTCCCGGCTACCAACCAGTTTTTCCGTCCCTGACACTTCCGTGTTCGGATCACAATCCGATTGCGAGAGCGACTTGCTTTCAATAGAATTATGAGAAAACGTTACGCGATTGGGTCTACCCTGTGTGCTGGTCGTGACAGTACACGTTGTGTGTAGAAGTACTTTTTTTCCCGCCTGTCCCGTTTTGCTCCCGTTTGTCTCTGGCTACAACCCGTTTCCAACCCCGATCACGTCTGCTCTCCCGTCCCCACTTAGGACTCGTTTCCGACCCCGACCACGACTTGCTCTCCCAGTCCCGGCTACTGACCAGTTTTCCGCCCCTGACACCGCCTTCGCTTTCTACGGAAGTTCCACTTCCATGTCCGTATCACAAGCCGAGTACCAGACCAAACACCGGATTGTGGGCGCACCCCTTCCTCGTTCCTTCAATAAAACTTGTGGTAAACGTTACGCGAGTGGGTCCTGTTTCCGTTCCGGTCTTGACAGAATAAAACAACCCCAAAAAATGAATGAAAAATTGTAATACAGTGCAAAACAATAACAAATGCTACTGGTTCATAACATGTTAAGATTTTAGGATCCGTGAAACTTTACAAATAAGTTGTGAAACATTGTATGGGATGAGATTAGACATGGCACTCCAGGGTCAAACGTGTAATATAGAGACTACAAGGATAAACAGGGTTGGGTAGGGTTACTTTAACTGGATTACTTTCAATGACTTTTGGATTACTCCAACTCCAATTATGCTAATAAAAGACAAAAGAAACTAAATATGAATAAAATGATGACTCACAACACGCGGTAAGCTTTCTCTCCTGGCTTTGATCTCTTTGATCTCCGGCAAAACGAACATAAAATGCCACAGAAACAAAATGAAAATAAAATTTTGTCATTCTGTTCCTATTTAGTTTCTTTTGTCTTTTATTCGCATATTTGGTATTGGAGTAATCCAAAAGTCATTGAAAGTAATCAAGTAACCCTACCCAACCCTGAGGATAAATAGGCAAAAAAATACAACATAGTGCTTAAAAAAAAGTCGAAACGTGACGACAATTTCATGCATTTACAAGCATTTCAACCTTGAAAACTGTCACGGTTGCCTTGGCGCCCAATTGGCCCCGCCCGTGTGACGGTTAGTACATGGAAAATAAGTGAAATATCATTTATGAGAAGAAATATATTCAAAAAAGCAAAAGTAATATATTTTCACAGTTTTATGAAATAGTTCATTAAGCAACAACTAAAAGAGAAAATATGTATACATATATAACTAGATATTTCTATATATTTATATATCCTTCCTTCACTCGTATCTTATATTGTTTCCCACTTGGATTTAAGGTATATGTGTCTTAATGCGTCGAAATCCTCAGCCCTATTCCCTTAACTTCCACCAGATGTCGCCCTAACACAAATAAAAAGTAGACAAAACTGCTTATAAGCGCTATTAAATGATCACTATCGCTTTAAAGTGTTTAAAATGATTTAGCAATCGCCTGTTTGACATGAATTCATCGATTTATCCTTTTAGTAGCGGGAAAAAAGTATATTAAATCACAAAAAAACTGTATTTAAGTTGTATTCAATGCGGTCAAAACGGACGAAATTCCAAATGCCGTATGGGGCGTAATCAGGGGGGGCAGGGGTGGGCAGTGGCCACCCTAAGAAAAGTGGAGGTATTACAGCACCGAATATGCTATCCCAATAAGATCTCATCTCATCTCATCAGCTGCACCGCTTATCCTCAGTAGGGTCCCGGGGGTGCTGGAGCCCATCCCAGCAATCATCGGGCAGTGGGCAGGGGACACCTTGAACTGGTTGCCAGCCAATTGAGGGCACACAGGGACAGACAACTCGCTCGCTCATTCACACCTAGGGACGATTTGGACCGGCCAATCCACATGAAAATGCATTGAATGTGGGAGGAAACCGGAGTGCCCGGAGGAAACCCACGCAAGCACGGGGAGAACATACAAACTCCGCACAGGTAGGCTAGGAGCTGGATTCGAACCCACATAGGAGGTTCCCAAGACCTTAGAACTAACCACTGTGCCTCTGTGCTGCCCCTCCCAATAAGATAATCCTATTTATATATTATTCTGTATTATTTTTAAAAAATATATATAATTTTATTAAATTATGATATCATTTATATATTCTCTTTCCAGTAAACTTTTAACTCATTTAAACTTGAAACCCTTTTATCTTAAGAAAATTTAAAGTCAGGGGTCGAAAGAGGCTTGCCTTGAACACACGGAGATTCCCAGACGGACTGACAAAAAGGGATCGATAAGACAGGGTTTAAATAGTGGGGAAGCCAATCCTTCAACAAGCTGCAGCCGGCGCCACACGGGCGTGGCCAATTGTGACGCCATTTTCTTCCTCTCTGTACTTTGCCGATATTGTTTTATCGAGTCCATTTTTGAATACAGTTTAAGCTCGTCCTGAAGTTGTTTCAAAGTTAACAATGCCCAACTGAGTTCAAAGAGCCTTTATAAAAAAAAATTTCACCACTGTTTTTATCTGACTTTTATCATCTGTGTTCCGGCCACGGAGCGCATTAGGCTGAAGAAAAGGAGGGGGGAGGGGTGGTGAGTGATTACATGCACGTGCTTGCGTTTTTTTTGTTTTAATTGTTGGATGAAAGTGGTGAAAGTAAGAAAAATATAGTCCAAATGCCCAAGACACACCACAGGAAATGGTGATCATAGAGTAAAGGATCATATATATCTAGTAGTGTTTCGGTAGGGCATTGGTTAGCACATCTTCATTTACAGACGAGGTGGCCGAGTGGTTAAGGCGATGGACTGCTAATCCATTGTGCTCTGCACGCGTGGGTTCGAATCCCATCCTTGTCGGGTAACTTCTTCACTCAGATATTTTTACAATTACAGAAACTCAATAGAGATTATATTAAATACAGATCATGAACATCTTGGCTTAGGAGGTAAAGCGCTTGTATTGGGATCAAGAAGTCACAGGTTCAATTCCCGGATTTTCTAAGTTATGGGACATCTTCATTGACCCGAAAAGCGTTTTATATATGCAATTCATTTACATTAATTTGCAATAAAGGTACCCGGTTCGAGAAACGTTTGTTAGCCTGGAGAAGGAATGGGCGCCACCAGGCTGTATCCAAGACACACCACAGGAAAGGGGGCCCCTAAGGCTAACCATATATCTTGTAGTGTTTCCGTAGTGCAGTGGTTAGGACATTCGCGCCAAACGTTCCCGGGTTCGAGACCAGGTAAAAACATTTGTTAGCATGGAAAGGGATGGGCGCCATCAGGCTGTACTTGCTCAAAACACACCACAGGAAAGGGGGCCCCTAAGGCTAACCATATATCTTGTAGTGTTTCCGTAGTGCAGTGGTTAGGACATTCGCGCCAAACGTTCCCGGGTTCGAGACCAGGTAAAAACATTTGTTAGCATGGAAAGGGATGGGCGCCATCAGGCTGTACTTGCTCAAAACACATCACAGGAAAGGGTGCCCCTAAGGCTAACCATATATCTTGTAGTGTTTCCGTAGTGCAGTGGTTAGCACATTCGCGCCGAACGTCCCGGGTTCGAGACCAGGTAAAAACATTTGTTAGCATGGAAAGGGATGGGCGCCACCAGGCTGTATCCAAGACACACCACAGGAAAGGGTGCCCCTAAGGGTTAAGGGATCCCACTAACCATATATCTTGTAGAGTTTCCGTAGTGCAGTGGTTAGCACATTAGCGCCAAACGTCCCGGGTTCTGAGACCAGGCTGTACTTGCTCAAGACACACCACAATAAATGGTGCCCTGACCACTCCCTCTCATCTCATAGCATGTTTGTGTGTCTCAGAACCGCATGGAGGAGAGCCTGGCATTGTTCTACACCACCATCCATTCTCCTTGGTTCCAAAGAGCTTCCGTCATACTGTTCCTGAACAAAACTGACATCCTGGCTGACAAAATACTCACATCTGACCTGAAGAAATACTTTCCTGGTTTCATGGGTAAGATCTCTTTGCTTCCATCCAAAATGTGATTGGTTCATGTAAGGAACTTTACTTTCAATGGACTTTTAGCAAAATAATAATAAAAAGTTGCATATGGAAATTGTATTTACACAACCAATACAGTAGACAAAGCATGGGAGCAAAGTGGATAGCGCCTGTGCGGCACAGTTATGAGCAATGTTCCCTGTCAATTTCCTTACGGGTCTGAGCGTTCGAACAAAGTCGGTGAGCAACGCTTGAATCAACAGTGAGCAACAGCAATCCCAAGTGTGGCAACTAAGTCATTATCAAACATGTCCAAAACTTGACATCGCGTTACATTTTGTGGAGTTTCCGCCAATGCAAAATTATCATGTAGGGTTTAGATCAGGGATAGTGTCAGAGTACAGTAGATAGATAGATAGATACTTTATTCATCCCCGAAGGGAAATTCACATTTCCAGCAGCATCCCTGAGCTGAGAACAATACAATAATAAAGCAAAAAAAAAATACAATATACAAATACCCAGTGTGACGCGCAAATGCCCACTGTAGCGTGTTATATAGAATAACTAAATAGTGCTACACAGAATACAGTACATATTGCAATAAGATTCGGTAATATGCAATGTAGGTGGTGTGGTTTACTGTGGGCTTTTACTCTGCCGGGTAGAGTTAAAGAGCCTCATGGGCATGAGGAAGAAAAGATCTCTTCAGTCTGTCCGTAGTACAAGACCGTAGAGAGTCTGTAGTTTGCAATAGTCTGTGGTCTGTGCAGCCCTTTGAGACTCCTTGTGATTAAGGGCGTCACAAATCAGCATGACTAGAAATGTTTTTGAGTTTTTCCTTGCCCTCATGTAAGGTTTAGATCAGGGATGATGTCATAATAGTCTAGTCTGTAATAGTCTGTGGTCTGTGCAGCCCTTTCAGACTCCTTGTGATTAAGGGCCAAACAAATAAACAGGACCTGACCTGACTTGACATATTTGGAGTTTTTCCTTGCCCTCATGTGAGTTTTAGATCAGGGGATGGGGTCAGAATAGTCTGTAGTTTGCAGTTGTCTGTGGTCTGTGCAGCCCTTTCAGATTTCTTGTGATTAAGGGCCAAACAAATAAACAGGACCTGACCTGACTTTAAGGACGTTGTCACGACCACCATTCCTTGTTCGGCTTTTAACGGCCATCCGACGTCCTCAGATTTCAATTTAGTTTCTTGACAATAGGCCGCCGTATAGCAGGTTGTCATGTCTGTGTCTCCGGGACATTTTTCTTTCCTTTCTTCATTGTGCGATTCCGAGCAGTCAGTCACTAAAGTCATTTGCAAAGTGCGCAACCCGCCCACTCCATTTTCTTTCCCTTCGTCGCCAAAGTAAGTCATAATTAGGAGATCTTTTGTCCCTTCTATAATTAGGCTTCAAATGACTCTGTCATTTTTAGGATTTGATGGCGTACTTCATGTACCGTGCCAGAAACTTTATGACACATTACCATATTTCAGGCTTCAAACTTAGAGTTGAAAAACTCAAAACTATTTTTTAAGATTTAACAACGTCCGAGAAATTCGACATTTTATATTGTGCTAGCCAGGATGAGTATAGATGTTAAGTGGGGATTGTATGAGAGTGTGATTGTGCCGACTGTGTTGTACGGTGCAGAGACTTGGAGCCTGAACGCAGATTTGAGAAGGAAATGAAATGTTTTTGAGATGAAGTGTTCGAGGAGTAAGGAGTGACAAGATTGGATAGATTGAGAAATGAAACTGTGAGAGACAGAACTGGAGTAGTAGTGGAACGGAGCGAGCGTGTGGATTAGAGAGTACTCGGTTGGTTTGGACACATGGAGAGGATGAAGAGGATCAAGAGAGCAGAAGTTAATGGAAGGAAAGAGGTCAAAATGTATTGGAAGCTAGAGCTCTTGTTGGTGATAGGAATGATTGGAGGAGTGTTGTAAAAGGATAGTGGGATGTTTAGACGCGTTCTAAGGGATGGGCAGGGCACCTCTATGATGCAGTAGGGGTAAACCAGTGAAAGCTGTCGAACAGAAGTGTGTGTTGCGTCACCCTGACCCGAGTGACACGGCCGCTTTCTTGTGTCCCGTTTCATCTGGAGGGACGAAAGCATGACCAACCTAGGTGCCGAGGTGCCTAACTTTTTTGGGTGTTTGGGCATTTGGGTTGGCCATGGTCCATACATTTTTGTGTGTGTTTTTGCTGCTTTTTCCCTTTTTAAAATTTTCTTTGTTTTTGTTTGTCTTGCTGTCGGTCACCCCTCTTGAGGGTTGTGACCAGGTTAGCTGGATAGATGTCTAGATGTCTAGATGTCTAGATGTCTAGATGTCTAGATGTCTAGATAGATAGATAGATAGATAGATAGATAGATAGATAGATAGATAGATAGATAGATAGATAGATAGATAGATAGATAGATAGATAGATAGATAGATAGATAGATAGATAGATAGATAGATAGATGTCTGGATAGATAGATGGATAGATGTCTAGATAGATAGATGGATAGATGTCTAGATAGATAGATGGATAGATGTCTAGATAGATAGATGGATAGATGTCTCGGTAGATAGCTGTCTAGATGTCTAGATAGATAGATATATAGATGTCTAAATAACTGTCTTGATAGATAGATAGATGTCTAGATATATAGATGTCTAGATAGATAGATGTCTAGATATATAGATGTCTAGATAGATAGATGTCTAGATAGAAAGATGTCTAGATAGAAAGATGTCTAGATACATAGATGTCTAGATGGAGAGATAGATAGATAGATAGATAGATAGATAGATAGATAGATAGATAGATAGATAGATAGATAGATAGATGGATAGATGTCTAGATAGATAGATGGATAGATGTCTCGGTAGATAGATAGATGGATAGATGTCTAGATAGATAGCTGTCTAGATAGATAGATAGATAGATAGATAGATAGATAGATAGATAGATAGATAGATAGATAGATAGATAGATAGATAGATAGATAGATAGATGTCTAGATAGATAGATAGATGGATAGATGTCTAGATAGATAGCTGTCTAGATGTCTAGATAGATAGATAGATAGATGTCTAAATAACTGTCTTGATAGATAGATGTCTAGATAGATAGATAGATAGATAGATAGATAGATAGATAGATAGATAGATAGATAGATAGATAGATAGATAGATAGATAGATAGATAGATAGATAGCAGGGTTGGGTAGGGTTACTTTAACTGGACTACTTTCAATGACTTTTGGATGACTCCAATACCAAATATGCTAATAAAAGACAACAGAAACTAAATATAAATAAAATGACTAAATTTTGTGCAGGCTTGGGGAGTAACGGAACACATGGAACGGCAAAAATGATGTTGGCAAGCTGTTTGGATTGATTTTCATTTTGTTTCTGTCGCATTTGATGTTCGTTTTCCCGAAGATCAAAGCCAGGAGAGAAAGCTTACCACGTGTTGTGAGTCATCATTTGATTCATATTTAGTTTCTTTTGTCTTTTAGTAGCATATTTGGTATTGGAGTCATCCAAAAGTCATTGGAAGTAATCCAGTTAAAGTAACCCTACCCAACCCTGCCCGGGACCCATCACTTTACACAGATCGAATGAACACTGTGTGTCTCACATGTTGTTGATTCTTAGAAAATATTTACATTATTTTTAGCTTTGAGTTTGTAGCCTGAAACGTTACTGTTACTCCCCAAGCCTGCACAAAATGGAGTCATTTTATTCATATTTAGTTTCTTTTGTCTTTTATGAGCATATTTGGTATTCAGGGTTGGGTAGGGTTACTTTAACTGGATTACTTTCAATGACTTTTGGATGACTCCAATAGCAAATATGCTCATAAAAGACAAAAGAAACTAAATAGGAATAAAATGATGAGTCACAACACGCGGTAAGCTTTCTCTCCTGGCTTTGATGTCTTTGATCTCCGGCAAAACGAACATAAAATTCCACAGAAACAAATTGAAAATAAATCCAAACAGCTTGCCAACATCATTTTTGCCGTTACTCCCCAAGCCTGCACAAAATGGAGTCATTTTATTCATATTTAGTTTCTTTTGTCTTTTATTAGCATATTTGGTATTCAGGGTTGGGTAGGGTTACTTTAACTGGATTACTTTCAATGACTTTTGGATTACTCCAATAGCAAATATGCTAATAAAAGACAAAAGAAACACAATATGAATAAAATGATGACTCACAACACGTGGTAAGCTTTCTCTCCTGGCTTTGATCTCCGGTAAAACGAACATAAAATGCGACAGAAAGAAAATGAAAATAAATCCAAACGGCTTGCCAACATCATTTTTGCCGTTCCATGTGTTCCGTTACTCCCCAAGCCTGCACAAAATTTAGTCATTTTATTCATATTTAGTTTCTTTTGTCTTTTATTAGCATATTTGGTATTGGAGTAATCCAAAAGTCATTGAAAGTAATCCAGTTAAAGTAACCCTACCCAACCCTGAGGATAAATAGGCAAAAAAAAAATACAATATAGTGCTTAAAAGTCGAAACGTGACGACAATTTCAAGCATTTACAAGCATTTCAACCTTGAAAACTGTCACGGTTGCCTTGGCGCCCAATTGGCCCCGCCCGTGTGACGGTTAGTACATGGAAAATAAGTGAAATATCATTTATGAGAAGAAATATATTAAAAAAAGCAATAGTAATCGAAAGTAATCCAGTTAAAGTAACCCTACCCAACCCTGGTTAATGGGGGCGAATACGTTCGCTAGGCACTGTGTTTTTCCTCATGATGCTGGTGTCACTGTCTGCATGCGGAGCATCGCTTTGACACTTTCCATCTTCTACCTCCGGAGTCGGACCCTCCTTCTCGTCTCCCATGGCAACAGATGGAAAAAAAACCTATAACATGTGTGTAGGGAGGGCTTGTGACACTTGAACTATACGGAACAGACCACCATCGATTTATTGTTGCTGTTGTTTCGCACGTCACTTCACTGCCTTCTCTCACGATAAACATCAAGGATCCCTTTTAATTGAATCCAATTGAACTGAATAGTCTTCATTGGAGCTCGGTGGCCTTGGGGGTATGGCGCCCGCTCCGAGACTGGGAGGTCGCTGGTTCAAGCCTCGGCCGAGTCATACCTAAGACTTAAACATTGGTACCCGTTGCCTCCCTGCTTGGCGTTCAGCATTAGGGGTTGGAATTGGGGGGTTTGCTCACCTAATGACTCCCAACACCTCAGTTAGGTTGAGCAAAGGGGCTGGGAATCCCCTCCTCTGAAACAATCTCCCAAAAAGAGTCAGAAATGACTCTAGCCACCTCCCACTAGGGGGATATGGCTGAGAGAGAGAGTCTTCATTGGATTGATATCAACGTTGCCAAACATTGAGATTGGACATGGCACTCCAGGGCAATGTTCCCTGTCATTTTCCTTACGGGTCTGAGCGTTCACACAAAGTCGGTGAGCAACGCTTGAAACAACAGTGAGCAACGGCGATTCATCCATGTTCAAACATGTCCAAAACTTGACATCAAGTTACCGTATTTTCCGCACTATAAGGCGCACCTAAAAGCCTTTATTTTTTTCAAAAACTGACCATACAGTGCGCCTTATATCTCATCTCATCTCTTTAGCTTCACCGCTTATCCTCAGTAGAGTCGCCGGGGTGCTGGAGCCCATCCCAGCAATCATCGGGCAGTGGGCAGGGGACACCCTGGACTGGTTGCCAGCCAATCGCAGGGCACACGGGGGACAGACAACTCACTCGCTCATTCACACCTAGGGACAATTTGGACCGGCCAATTCACCTGAAATGCATGTTTTTGGACTGTGGGAGGAAACCGGAGTGCCCGGAGGAAACCCACGCAACCATGGGGAGAACATACAAACTCCGCACAGGAAGTCTGGAGCTGGATTTGAACCCACGCAGGAGGTTCCCAAGACATGAACTGTGCCGCACATGGATTTACTACACTCACGGATATAAGAGGACCATGGTTGCACATTATTATTGAACGCAACAACTTCGATGAGCTACTCGGGCTATATATTTTCCCAGTATCTTGTTTCAGAGTGATCTTGATGTTTCTGTGATGGGTCTTTTTTTAAATTAAACTCAATTCCAAGTGTTTATTGTCATATGCACAGTAAAGTTGCGAGCGAAAAAGAAAATAGAAACTAAGGAATGGTTGGCATTTCTTGAATTGAAGACTTTAACCTTCCGAATGATATTTGGAACGATGCATTTGAGTGACATCGTACAGACACTGTTTCCGTATATGTCTGAGACACGTATTCGCTTCTTTGCAAGCTTTTCGTAATTCCGTTTATTATTGCTTTGGTTGCTTCTTAGAGATAATGACTCTCATGCTGCTTCGGTGTCACAACAGGGAGATTATCATCTGATGATGCGATTTGACGCTTTCACTGCCAGTCTATTTAAAGGGACAGTTGTGTATTACAGGGTTTTTTCATGGCCAAATTCAAAAACTTTTCAAGCACTTTCCGGGCTCGTTTTAAAAATTCCCAATACATTCAAACGAAGAAATCCAGCACCCATCAAAAGAAGATTTTCTTGTTGTTGACTTTGATGACTACAATAAAGTCGTTATCTTGCTGCTAGCACGTATTTGAGCTATTTTGAGCTGCTCCTATCGATGATCTAGGATCAGCGATAGGCTGCTATAAACTGACATGAATTCTGCCATTCTGCTTCAACAATGCATCAGAACAGAATCAGGACCCACTCGCGTAACGTTTCTCACAGTTTTATTGGGAAGAAGGAAAACGATTCCACACACGATCCGAAAACAAACGACGTTTGTAGGCCGTACAACATTTGCAATAATACGTGAGTCAATTCATTCAAAAGCGAAATTTTTTTTTGCATTGCCGGAAACTCAGCAAAATCTATTTTGATGTCAAGTTTTGGACATGTTTGATCATGACTTAGTCGCCACACTTGGGATTGCCGTTGCTCACTGTTGTTTCAAGCGTTGCTCACCGACTTTGTGTGAGCGCTCAGACCCCGTGGAAAATTACAGGGAAAATTACTACAAGGCGCACCTAAAAGCCTTCATTTTTTTCAAAAGCTGACCATGCGCCTTATAATACAGCGCCTTATATATGGATCAATATTAAGTCGCAATGTCTTGCAACTAAGGCAAGCAGCCGCCGACAAGATTTTCCCCCGAAGGCGAAGTCGTCCGCGGTGTATGCTGGGATTTATATACCGGCGTTTCATTTCCTAACCAATGTGTCAATCATCATTTGAATCAGTCACTATTGGCTAAAGTTATTCAGAGGTAAAGGGGGCGGATCCTTTTTTAATCATTTACAGGCTCGCATAGGCTAAAGGGGCGAAACAAAGCCTGCAATTGGCCGAAAAAGATGAATGTGAATCACACGTCGGGTTGCACTACGGCATAGAGAAAACATTTTTTACTATTTTGTATTTGTAAATATTTGACTCTCCTGGATTTACTACACTCACGGTTGTAAGAAGACCATGGTTACGTATCATTATTGAACGTGATGGCTGCAAGAGAACTTCGGTGAGCTATGCGGCTTTATGTTTTCCCGGTATCTTGTTTTAGAACGATCTTGATGTTTCTGCGATGAGTCTATTTTTAAACTAAATTCAAGTGTTTATTGTCATATGCACAGTAAAGTTGCGAGCGAAAAAGAAAACAGAAACCGAGTAATGGTTGGCATTTCTTGAATCCCAAGACTTTAACCTTCTGAATGATATTTGGAACGATGCATTTGAGTGACATCGTACGGACACCGCATCCGCACGTGTCTGAGACACGTATTTGCTTCTTTGCAAGCTTTGGGAATGTTAAGGGGGTAATCAGTTGGACTGAACCATCTGACTGTTTTGTCCACGTTCCCATTGTAGCGCCTTATAATCCGGTGCGCCTTATGTATGGAAAATATAGGACCAAAAACTATTTTTGGGGGGTGCGCCCTATTACCCGGTGCGCCTTATAGTGCGGAAAATACGGTACTTTGATCCTGATTCGGTTGGTTCTTTTTCCATCTAGGTAGGAGACAGGACGTGGAAGATGCCAAAAAGTACATCCAGAAGCTGTACCAGCAGAAGACCACCAACCCGGAGCACAGCAAGGAAAGGAAAAGCCTTTACATGCATCACACTTGCGCCACCGACACGGACAACATCCGAAAAGTCTTCAGCGACATCAAAGACACTGTATTGCTCAAGTCGCTGAGCGAATACGGCATCTTGAATTGAACTCTCATTGATATCAATGGCGCCCTGCGATTGGCTGGCAACCAGTTCAGGGTGTCCCCTGCCCACTGCCCGGAGATGGCTGGGATGGGCTCCAGCCCCCCCGCGACCCTAATGAGGATAAGCGGTACAACTGATGAGATGAGATATCAATGGCGTTTGAACTCCGGGGTAAACGTGTCATAAAGATTCCAAATTAAAAAATCAGGTTGTGTGTTTGGGTGCCAGCAGAGGCATAAGCGACCACTAGGGGGCCTCAAAGAGCGGTTCACTTTTTCGGTGCCAACATTGTCAGAAATACTACAAAAACGCTACAAAACTATTAAATATAGTGCTTAAAACCAGGGACCTTATATATTATTTTGCTTTCATTCGGAAAAGAAGATACAAAAATACTATGATACAAAATACTACAGAAATATTACCCCAGAATTACTAGAAGTACAGTACAAAAATCCGACTACAGAATTACGAAAAAAATACTTTAAAAAGTACTGTAACGCTTGAAAACGGAATATCAAATGAAGTGCTTAAAATAAGGACTTTATATATTATTTTGCTTTCATTCAGAAAAGAAAATATAGTATTAAAATACTACAAAAATACTTTGATACAAAATACTACAGAAATACTACCCCAGAATTACTACAAGCACAGTATTATTACAAAAATACAAAAGAAATATGACAATACTATGGGAATACTACAAAAAAATACAAAAGTATTACTTAAATATTGCTTTGGAAATACATCAAAAATACATCTACAGAAATACTACAAATTTACCACCTTATTGTACGATAACACAAAAAAACTACCAGAAATATATTACTACAGAAATTATACTACATAAGTTTTACATCATAAATACTGCAAAAATGCAACCACAGCGATACTGCAAAAATACTACAAAATAAAACTACAGAAATACTACAGAATCAAAAACTCTACTATAGTAATACTACAAAATACAAAAGAATTAGTACAAAAATACGAAAAAATAATAATAGAGTATTTCTACAAAAAACACCAAAATCATTAAAGTACTGTAATACTACAGACATACAACAAAAAAATCTACTATTGTATTACGACAAAAATACTACAGAATTTACTACTATGGAAAAACTACCAAGAAAACTACTGCAGAATTAGTACAAATTAAAACTACAGAAATACTACAGATGTACATCAAATATTCTACAATCGAAATACTACAAAATACAACAGAAAAAGAACAAAAATACAATAAATAAAGTATTACTACAAAAACAAATTCATTAAAGAACTGTAATACTAGAGATATACAACCAAAGAAATCTACTATCGTAATACAACAAAAATACTCCAGAATTTACTACTATGGGAAAACTACCAAGAAAACTACTGCAGAAATAGTACAAAATTAAACTACAGAAATGCTGACTTTACAGACTTGTACAGATGTACATCAAATATTCTACAAAATAAATATTACAAAATACAACAGAAATAGTACAGAAATACAAAAAAAGTATTTTTTACAAAAACACCAAAATCATTAAAGTACTGTAATACTAGAGATATACAACAACAAAATCTACTATCGTGATAACAAAAATACTACAGGATTTACTACTATAGAAAAACTACCAAGAAAACTACTGCAGAAATAGTACAAAACAAAACTACAGTAATACTTCCAATAAACTACAGAACTTCAACAAAAATCAGACTAGAGAATTACCCCCCAAAAAAATACTTTAAAATAAGTACAACTACTGTAACGCTTGAAAAACTAAATATCAGATGAATTGCTTAAAATAGGAATAAATATCGGTACTGCCCAAATGGGCGTTTCTTTCTTTCTCTGTCTTTGTTCTGCCTAAATAAATTCAGTTTGGTGGGGGAAGGGTCCCCCAGAGTTAGGAACGTGACCAAGGAGATGGACCTAAGTTCCTCCTCTTCTGGCCCCTCCCCCTCTCCAACTGCCAATTGTAATAAAACGTCAAAATGCCTGGTGTATCTTTTTTAGTAATCAGCCAACTTTAAAATAACTCTCCCACATGTAAGAGATCGATTTAGATCCCACAAATATACACGCGCCGCACAATTTGAAAAAAGACTTATAAGCACCATCTGGTCGTGAAAATACGGTAAATGCATTAGAGCGAAAAGATTGGACCGAGGCACTCATCAAATAAATGCTCAGGTTTACAGCACACACTACTTATCAGGTAAGAGAAATTAAATGTAAATGATTGAGTCCATATGACTTAATATATCAGCAAAATATCTTGTTATTTTCTTAGCCTCAGCTAACTGTTAGCATCCACTGGTCCGCATCTGGCCCACAGGCCGTATGTTGGACATTCCTGGTGTATCTGATGAGGGATCGGACTTTGAAGGACATGAAAAAAATACATTGTAAGTTTTATGTTTGTATTGTGTTCATAATTTACGTTGTCAATAAATGATTTAAATCATGGCTTCACGTTGTCATGATTACCGGTGGGAATCACCTGCCAGTCCTGTCAATCTTCTGTTGTCAGTCCGTCTGCGAACCTCAGTGAACACTAGGCAAGCCTTTTTCGACCCTGAGTCCCACCTGTCCCGTTTTTTTGCTCCCGGCTGTTCCCGGCTTCGACCCGTTTTTGATCCTGATCACGTTTGCTCTCCCGTCCTGGCTTTCGACCTCTTTTTGTCCCCGACTACGTCTTGTCTCTTATTCTGACATAAGACTCGCTTCCGACTCCGACCACGTTTTTGTTCTCCTATCCCGGCTAGCGACCTGTTTTTTTCCGTTCCCGACACCGCCATCGCTCGCCACGGAAATACCACGGAAATACCACGGAAATACCACTTCCTGGATCGTGTGCGCAATCCTTTCCCTTCCAGATCGAGAGGTGCGCTCTTAGTAACTTCTACTTCGTCTCGACTTCAAAATACCGCATTTAGGACACAACGTCAGGGGAACCTGTGTATTTTGACCTTCGTGCACTGTAACTTTGACTCAAGTCGCTTCATAATTAGTCATTTTGAGCCCTGATTTTTGTGCGCTGGCTCGATTTTCTTGTGCGCTGAGAATGTGCGAGCGGTGCGCAATTGCGCATGCGCGCAGTTTAGAGGGAACACTGGTCCTGATCCTGTTCCGGGTTATGACAGCCAAGCCTTGCAAATATTTCACGGAGGATGAATTCATGACACATTTTCAGTTTACCAAATCTGCCCCCGCCCCTCTTTCTGAAAGTTTTGGACCCCCCCTGCCTTCACCTGTCGGAACCCTGAACAAATAAAATCCAGTGGAGGCGATAAGGACCGACAACGGGTGGCGGTCTGCCTCTTTAGTGATAATGAGATGCTCGCTCTCCCACGACTTTGCCGTCATGCTGCTGCATCCGCACTGATAAACGATCCTGCAAGCCGGCACGGAAGCATTCCTATTGACATGTAGGAAGAAGGTGAGCGCTAAAAAGAAAAATAGAAAAAAAGAAAGACGGGGGTTCCCGTTTTGTTGCTATGCGTGTCAGTGATAAGAGAATTCCAAGCCTTTTCTAAAGTTGTTTTCCAGTTGGCAAAATATAAAATAGAAAGACAAAAAGTATAAAGAAAAGTAGAATAGAATAGAATATACCTTTATTGTCATTGTTACAACATGGGATATATTGTGACAACGGAATTGGACGTGGCACTCCAGGTCCACATTTTACAGTGAGGATAAGGAAAACAAAGAGATAAAAGAACAAAGAAGATGTTTGTACTTTCCTTGTTGGGGGGTGTTTGAGGGGGTGAGGGACAGACAGAGATGGGCGGATCCAACTAGATGTTTATGTAAAGTATAAAATATAAAATATTCTAAAATAAAAACTATTCACAACCGGGTTATTGCAATTTAGAGCTGTGAAAAGTCATAATGACAACTAAAATACCTTGCAGTAAAAGTGTGAATAGTGTAAATTATTGCAACTTAGTGGTGGACCCAAACGCAGGAAGCAGGAAACATAGCAAGGTGCTCAAAGATGATGGTGTTGAATCACAAACTCATCCAAAAAAAAGGAAACAAATGGATAAAGACAACAATCGAACAGTCTGAAATAGAAAACAAAAAAAAAAAAAACTCAGAAAGTAGAATGCAGTGGAACAAAAATGATGGTAGAATATGAAAAAGGAAAACAAAAATCAGCCAACACTGGGTGCTCTCCAAAATGCCCTCATGAAGGGTGAGCTTCATAAGGCCCAGGTATGGGGTAAATGGACACACATGTCCCAATTAAAAACTGATTAAGCGCCTTCTGGTGGATGGATGCACATTGTCAGGACCAGAACGGAAACAGGACCCACTCACGTAACGTTTACCACAAGTTTTATTGAAGGAACAAGGAAGGGTGCGCCCACGATCTGGTGTTCGCTCTCATTCTCGAACACGGAAGTAGATCTTCCGTAGCGAGCGATGGCAGTGTCAGGGGCGGAAAACTGGTCGGTAGCCGGGACTGGGAGAGCAAGACGTGGTCGGGGTCAGGAACGAGTCGTAAGTCAGGACGTGGTCGGGATCAAAAACGGATCGTCATTCGGGAGGGGAGAGCAGACGTGGTCGAGATCAAAACGGGTCATCGCGGGAGACCAACAGGAGCAAAAAACGGGACAGGAGTGAGTCAGGGTCGAAAAAAGGTTTGCTTTGAAAAACAGAGGTTCACAGACGGACTGACAAAAAAGGGTTGACAGTACAGGGTTTAAATAGTGGGGGAGCCAATCTGACAACAAGCCACAACCAGCGCCACACACGCGGGACCAATTGGGTGCCATGGCAACTGTGAGAAACAAATCATACATTGTAAAAACATTTAACAGTACAAAAATAAAATACTTCTTCAACGACTGTTTTTTGAGTCAACAAGTAAAGAACATCTCAAATAAAAGATATAAGCAACCGGCAGACCGATATCGATCAGAAAAGTTCCATATTTCATTTTGTTCTAAAAAATGTACACTATGTTGTTATCATTAACAAAAAGAACAGGGGTTTGAACTGGGCAGAGGTGTGTGATTATTGGAAACACTTGTGCCCATTTCAAACCCCAGTTGGGGCCCTCTGGTGGTAGGAGGTATGTCAGACCCAAACATATATTAGGGTTAGGGTTAGGTTAGGAAGCAATCTTTCTTTCCCAAGGTCCCCTAAATCTGAGGCCCTTGGGAAAGTAAGTCTTTGCACTGGCCATTCAGGAAACTGGAGCGTTTCTTGTCTTACCTGCGTTTGTTTAGTCCATCTGGAAAGAGAGTGTTGAGTTTTATTATCCAGTGTTTTTCTGCCTTGCGTCTTTCTTCTTGCGTCCAATTGCTGTTTGTCTGTAGGCCCCATATTTCTAGTGCCTGTAGTCCATGTTGTATGAAGTGGGCTACAAGGTGTGTGTTAGTTTCCCTACTGTTCCTGATGTTGTAAATGTGTTGTGCTAATAATAATAATAATAATAATACTAATAATTTCCTTTGTATTGTCATTCTTTTGTAACAATGTACACAGAACGAAATGTCGATACACCTGACCCGTTGTAGCGAGCCGATGCAGCCGCAGCCAACAGAGGGCGCCGCCATTTTACCAATGTTATAAGTCTTAGGTATGACTCGGCCGAGGCGCGAACCAGCGACCTCCCAGTCTCAAAGCGGGCGCCTTACCATCTAGGCTACTGAGCTGGTATCTACATCTGATTGAATTTCCTGTCTCTCCTATATATTTAATGTCACAGTGTTTACACTTTATGACATATATACAGTTTTCCGTAGTAGGTGTGAGTGTTAGTTTAATTAGGTAGTTTGTGTTGGTGACGGTGTTCCTAACTGTGGTGGCTTGTTTGTAGAATGTGGGGCCCTGCGTTCTTGTTATGTTGATTTCCGGTAATTTACTTTTTACTAAGTAATTTTTGAGGTTTTTGTTTCTTTTAAAGGCTGAGATGATTTTGTAATCTTGGATTATGTCTGTGTTCTGTAGTGTCTGGTTTATATTTTGTCTAATTTTTCTTTTAGCAGTTTGGCTAAATGCTGAGTAGGTACTTATTAGGGGGATGATTTTCTGTGTGTCCAGTTGCCCTGTGGTTAAAAATGTTTTACGGACTTGCCTGAGGAAAGATCTAGAGCACAGGTGTCAATCAGGCGGCCCGCGGGCCAGATCAGGCCCGCTAAGGGATTGAATCCGGCCCGCGAGACAAGACTCAGAGAAGCGCAAGAGAAAAACAAGCTGCAGGTTGAAATATGTCAACATGATGTTGACAAAGCCAGGTGCCTCTCACAAAGGCACTGTACTTGTATTTATTTCTCTCTCTCTTCCTTTCTCTTCTTTCTTTCTCTCTTTCTCTTCTTTCTCTTCTTTCTTTCTCTTCTTTCTTTCTCTTTGTTTTTTCTTTTCTTTCTCTTCTTTCGCTTCTTTCTTTCTCTTCTTTCTTTTCTTTCTCTTTTTTCTTTTCTTTATCTTCTTTCTTTCTCCTTTTTCTTTCTCTTCTTTCTTTCTTTTCTTTCTTTCGCTTCTTTCTTTCTCTTCTTTCTTTCTTTCTTTCTCTTCTTTCTTTCTCTTCTTTCTTCCTCTCTTTCTCTATCTTTTTCTTTTTCTCTTTCTTTTTCTCTTTCTCATTCTCTCTCTTTCTTTCTTTTCTCTTCCCTTCTCTTTAATCTACTAGTCTGGCCCCCAACAGAATTTTTGTTCTATCGTGTGGCCCCCGAGTTCAAATGAGTTTGACACCACTGATCTAGAGTATCCTCTTGGTCTCAGTGCCTTGAAAAGGGTTTGGGTAGCCTTTTCAAAGTCCGTATTCTGTAAGCAGATTCTGTGGAATCTGAGCAACTGTGATTTTATTAAGCCCCTATAGGTGTGTTTTGGATGTAGGCCGTTTTTGTGTAAGAGCGCATGTGTGTCTGTGTCTTTGAAGAAGGCCTTAGTGTCTCAAGTATGTGTTTGGGTGAATGAGGGTCCTTTGTAAGTGGTTGTGTCTAGAAAATCTATCTGGTGTTCATTTGTGGAATGTTTGGTTTAGGGTTAGGGTTAGGGCACAGTGGGTAGTTTCAAATTGTTCTTATGACTTTTTGCCTTTTACCTGTTAATTAATTGTATTTAATCTATAAATAAATGTTATAAGATTTTTGTTTTTTAGTCATTTTGTGTTTTTGAAAGAAACATGTATATAATGTTAGTATCTGATATACCTACTGCCACTTGAGGGCCCCAACTGAGGTTTGAACTGGGCACAGGTGTGTGATTATTGGAAACACTTGTGCCCAGTTCAAACCCCAGTTGGGGCCTTCTGGTGGTAGGAGGTATGTCAGACCCTAACCTATATTAGGGTTAGGGTTAGGGTTAGGACACAGTGGATGGTTTCAAATTGTTCTTATGACTTTTTGCCTTTTACCTGTTAATTAATTTTATTTAACCCATAAATAAATGTTATAAGATAATAGATTATTACCATTTAGTCATTGATTACAAAATTGAATAACAACAATGTTTAGGTAAACCCTTTTTTAATATTTCTAATTTCTTTTAGTATGTGGCCATTTTAATGCAATTGTAGGGCGTCGCTGATATGCAATGTAGGCTTTTATGAGGATATATATGCGGCACTTGAGGTTGTTTTTTTTTATTTATTTTTTTTAGTCATTTTGTTTTTTGAAAGAAAGATGTACAGTAAATTCCGGCCTATAGAGCGCACCTGATTATAAGCCGCACCCACCACATTTTAAGAGGGAAACCGATTTTGTACATACACAAGCCGCACCTGTATATAAGCTGCACGCGCCCACATTTAAAAATGTAACACAAATTTAACCAAACCCCACTTTAAGTCCCGCGATTGAAACTTAATGTCCTTCATTAAAGTACACAGTCCAAAAATCACAGCCGGCAAAATGAACGGAAAATGATACCGGTACAAATTACATAAATGGGCCGCATCACTGAATAAGCCGCAGGGTTGAAAGTTTGGGGAAAAAGTAGCGGCTTATAGTCCGGAATTTACGGTATATAATGTTAGTATCTGATATACCTACTACCACTTGAAGGCCCCAACTGGGGTTTGAACTGGGCACAGGTGTGTGATTATTGGAAACACTTGTGCCCAGTTCAAACCCCAGTTGGGTCCCTCTGGTAGTAGGAGGTTGATGGATCTAAACTGTAAATAAGTTATTCTATTGTTGCATACTGTGTTCTATTCTTGCTTGTGTGCCATTATCGCATAGTCCAATAGTAGTAATATTGTTGATACGATATCATGTTGTTGTAAGTTTAAATAGGTGTTGATACGATAAGATGTTGTGAAAACAGATCTCAAACTGTTTATTTTGTCGCTCCCCCTCCCTTTAGCAGAAGAAACATGTAAACTAGGGCGTTCCTAATACAATAAAAAGGCAAGGACGAAATAGACTTTTTCAGAGTGTCTAGTAGACTGTAACAGGCAGTCTATGGTCATTCTCCTTGCGAGTAAGTCATATTCACGTCTCTGTGTCTTCTTTGAGTGCAGGTTTTTATTACAAGTGTTGGGGTTAACCTAAAAGAGGTATGTCAGACCCGAACATATATTGTACTTCCTCTGCTTTGAACTGCACAATCCTTTTCGATATATTGGAGAAAATGATTTTTTTAAATTTTGGTCACAGCTTGGGTCCTCAAGTCAGACCAGTTAAGAACCAGTGCAACAGATGAATATTAAGCGTCGCCCGTTAAACTGAATTAAAACCGGCTGATATCGATAAGAAAAGTAATAAAAACACTGATGAGAAAGCTGATATCGGGTACGAAAAGACCCTCCAGATGACGGATGAAAAGGCAGAGGAAACGATTCATCTCCACTATCCGACAACGTTGTATCCTTCCTTCCGGCTTTGCACCTGCGAGCCTCTCGCTGCATTAATGAGTTTCTGAAAAATGGCTCATGGGCCTCGGGTTTATTAACGTGGCGGCGAAACACAAAATCTTGGCAATTAAAATGAAGATGAATCGCTACGCTCGGGTTCCCTGGTCGCGGCGGTGGTCCCCGAAAATGCGGATCCTTGTCGCCGGGTCATTAAGCCGAGCCGAAAACGGCGAAATGTGTTTACCCCCCGCACAAAAGCCGGTCGGTGGGGAGTAGAACATTTGTGAGGACGGGTACATGCATTATGCAACTCCTGCTGCAGGATGCATTATGTATCATTTTAAAACATTGGTTCTCCGTCTAAGGCAGGGGTGTCAAACTCATTTGAACTCGGGGGCCACACCATGGAACAAACATTCTCTCGGGGGCCGGACTAGTAGATTAAAGAGAAAGAAAAAGAGAGATAAAGAAATAGGAGAAGGAGTGAGGAAAAAGGAGAGAGGGTGGGACAGAGAAAGAAAAAGAGAGAAAGGGAGAGAGCGTGAGAAACAAAAGAGATAAAAAGTCATGAGAGAGGGGGAAAAGAAAGGGAGAGGAAGAAAGAAATCCAAAGAGAAATAGAAAGACGGAGGGAGAGAAAAGAGAAAAGAAAGCGTGAAGGGCAGGAAGAAAGAAAGAGAAAAGAGAGAAAAGGAAAAAAGGAAGTTAGAGCAGAAGAAGTTAAAAAGACACAGAGAGAGAAAGAAACAAAGAGAAACAAAGGAAGAGAAAAAGAGAGAAACAGAGAGTGAAAGAGACAGAGACAGAAAGTGGGAGAAAGGGGGAGGAAAAGAGAGAGAAAGAGAGAGAGCGAAAGCTAGCTAGAGAGAGAGAGAGAGAGAGAGAGAGAGAGAAAGAGAGAAAGAAAACCGCTCGCTTCGTTTGCAACAAAAAAAACGATACCAAGATAGAGGCTACCGCGGCGAACTCTTTTGACTCGATTGATTTGCCGTTTCGTGATCGTCGGTGTATACCGGACGGTACCCATCATTGACAAATTTGTGTTTTTCCATACAGATTTTCTTGTACCTTGTACATGTCTTAAAATGCATAATAAAAGTACTTTGTATGGCAAAAACGTACAGGTTGACAGGTATGTATTAGGAGTAATTGTCATGATTGCTAACTCTGGTCACCTGGAGCAATCATGTGGGCGCCTTCTGATTGGCTGACGCTTCGTTTTTTAGCGCGCTGCGCCCAGACCTCTTCGTCAGAGTATTACTTTTGTAACTCTGTGTGACTCTCCTGTTTTCCCGTTTGATTAAGAACTCTGCTTACCTGCCTCCGACTCGACCTGTTTCCGTCCAACGCTACGATACCCTCTCCAGCCCCGGTAAAGTCGACCTGCTTGACTTCCGCACTCCGATTGGCTACTCGATCCGAAGCTATCTTTCCGGCTCCGCTGCTGACGTCTGACAGTCATCACGTCTCCTGCAAGCCCTGAATGCTTCCCTAATAAATAACTGAAACGAATGCTCTGGGGTTTCCTGCTCTGTTCTGGTCTCATGATAGTAATAGGCAATATTCACAAGGCAACTGTTGTCTGCTCTGCTGCTGTAGCGACAGCTGGCATGGTACCGTATTTTCCGCACTATAAGGCGCACCTAAAAGTCTTAATTTTTTTCAAAAGCTGACCATGCGCCTTATAATACAGTGCGCCTTATATATGGCTCAACATTAAATCGCAAGGTCTCGCAACTTACGCAACAGCCGCCGACGAGATTTTCCCCTGAACGTGGAGTAGTCCACGTTGTATGCTGGGATTTATATACCGGTGTTTCATTGGCTAACCAATGTGTAAATCATCATTTGAATCGATCACTATTGGCTAAAGTTATTCGGAGCCTCGGATAGGCTAGAGGGCCGAAACAAACCCTGCAATTGGCCAAAAAAGATGTGTCAATCATCCGTTAAATCGATCGCTATTGGCTGAAGTTATTCGGCGCCTCGGATTGGCTAGATGGCCAAAACAAACCCTGCAATTGGCCGAGTTTAGCAATGGCGTAGCAAGCTTAGCAAGCTTGCTAAAGTACGCCATAAAGAAACATGTTTCATTAGTCTGTATTTGAAATATTTTACTCTCCTGGATTTACTACACTCACGGTTGTAAGAAGACCATGATTGCGTATCATTATTGAACGTGAGAACTTAGGTGAGCTATGCGGCTTTATATTTTCCCGGTATCTTGTTTTAGTACGATCTTGATGTTGCTGTGACGAGTTGAGTGAATTCAACTCAATTCCAAGTGTTTATTGTCATACGCACAGTAAAGTTGCGAGCGAAAAAGAAAATAGAAAGTAAGGAATGGTTGGCATTTCTTGAATCCCAAGACTTTAACCTTCTGAATGATGGAACGATGCATTTGAGTGACATCGTACGGACACTGTTTCCATATATGTCTGAGACACGTATTTGCATCTTTGCAAGCTTTGGGAATGTTAAGGGGGTAATAAGTTGGACTGAACTATCTGACTGTTTTGTCCACGTTGCCATTGTAGCGCCTTATACTCCGGTGCGCCTTATGTATGTCAAAAATAGGACCAAAAACTATTTTTTCGGGGTGCGCCCTATAACCCGGTGCGCCCTATAGTGCGGAAAATACGGTATTCCAAACTGGGTAAAGAGCAGCCCATGATCTTCTAGGCTGTGTCGATGTCAGATTTTCCTGTCTGCTGCCGTCGACCCAGCGTACCACACAGCCTTCAATATCCCTGAACGACTTCATTCTTGTTTGAAACGTCTCCTCTACGTAAGTCTGTGAACCCCCCCCCAATAACCTTTTCTCTATAGCATCTCCAAATACCACGCGGAGATTGAGTACCTCGACCTGCCGCCCCCGAAGTTTCGGAAATACACACCAGAAAACGTACACGGACACGCTCCAATTCCAGTCCTCCATCACAAACTTCTCATCTCATCTCATCTCATTAGCTACACCGCTTATCCTCAGTAGGGTCGCGGGGGTGCCGGAGCCCATCCCAGCAATCATCGGGCAGTGGGCAGGGGACACCCTGAACTGGTTGCCAGCCAATCGCAGGGCACACAGGGACAGACGACTCGCTGATTCCCACCTAAGGACAATATGGACTGGCCAATTAACACGACATGCATGTTTTTGGAATGTGGGAGGAAACCCATGCAGGCACGGGGAGAACATGCAAACTTCACACGGGGAGGCTGCTGTAGCTGGAATTGAACCCTGAACCTCCGCAACGTGGGGCTCCGCGCTAACCACTCATCTGCCGTGGAAGATCCGTCCATCCATCAGTAGGGTCGCAGGGGTGCTGGAGCCCATCCCAGCAATCATCGGGCAGTGGGCAGGGGACACCCTGAACTGGTTGCCAGCCAATCACACGGGGACAGACAACTCACTCACCCATTCACACCTAGGGACAATTTGGACCGGCCAATTCACCTGAAATGCATGTTTTTGGAATGTGGGAGGAAACCGGAGTGCCCGGAGGAAACCCACGCAAGCACGGGGAGAACATACAAACTCCGCACAAGAAGTCCGGGTTAATTTTCTGTCCAGAGCTCCACTCTGTTTACACAATTATCGCCCCCTGCGCCCCCGGAGTCTGAATTAAACATGAAAGTAAACAGGCTGTGTTGAGATGGCAATGTCAGATTGCAGCGACAATTTGTTTGTTTTCCTATTCATCTTAGTTGCTCGCTTAGAAGAAGAAAAGGGAACAAAACCGAGGTGTTATCCTCTTGTGACGCTAAATCGACACTTAACGGGGATGGTTGCCATCAATGTTCCCTGTCATTCTCCAGGGGTCTGAGCGTTCACACAAAGTCAGTGAGCAACGCTTGAAACAACAGTGAGCAACGGCAATCCCAAGTGTGGCAACTAAGTCGTGATCAAACATGTCCAAAACTTGACATCAAGTTACATTTTGCCGAGTTTCCGCCAATGCAAAATGATTTTTCTCTTTTGAATGAATTGACTCATGTACTGTTGCAAAGGTTGTAGGGCCTAAAAACGTCATTTGTTTTTACAACAATTCTTTCACAAGATCTTTATTTCTTTTTTTTCCTGGTGTCTTTTGTTGCATAATACTAACATTTTGGGGGGCTTATTGAGTCGGTTGCACGATACATATCTGCATTTAATTACACTTTTGAGTGGATGTACAATGTTGGCAACAAGATTGACTTGGCATAATTGGAAATTATTTGAATGCAAATAGAACTTGTTCTTCTTTTTCCCAGTTTTTTTTCTCCCTTTTTTAAAATTCCTTTTAAAAAAAATCTCATTGTGTTTATTTTTTCCTAGCTGTTACTTTTTCTTTTTGTTCTTTATTTACTTTTTTTCCCTTTGTTTCTTTCTTTTCTTTTTTTCTGTCTTTTTCCAGATTTTTTCCTTCTTTTTTTCCCTTCTTTTGTTTCTTTTTTTCTCAGCTTTTCACTACTTTTTTATTTTGGTATTTTTTTCTTTTTTGTTCTATTCCCCCTTCCTTTAAGTCATTTTGTGCATAATTTTACATAATATTTGGTCAAATAGGGATGAAAGAAGAAAAACAACCCGAAGAGCCGTTTGGGACCCGAAAGAGTCGGTTCCTTTTAGTGAGCCGAGCCGAAGAAGCCGGTTCTCGAAAAACTCTACCGACTTTACTCAACTTGGTTCTACTTCGACCTTGACTTCAAAATACGGCATTTAAAACAGTGTCAGGGGAACCCGTGTATTTTGACCTTCATGCACTGTCACTTTGACTTAATTGGCTTCTTAATTAGCAATTTCGAGCCCTGATTTTTGTGAGCTGGCTAGATTTTCTTGTGCGCGGAAAAGCTCTGGGTTGAGTGCAATTGCGCACACACGTAGCTTAGAGGGAACAATGGTTGGCATGCAATTTGAATTCAGGTAACATGGGGAGTTTTGTGGAAACGCAATCAGAGGCAATTGTCTACAATTGGTACTTGAATAAGAATAATATTAAATACAAGATTTATGACCTATGTTTATTTTGGACTCCTTGTAATTGAAAATGATTGCTTTCTACAGGTTCTGTAGTTATTATATTGCAAATCTTATAATTGTAGTCAATGAAATATATTTCACTTCTCACTTTATGACCTTTTAAGGATTGTTTTCCCTATTTTTGTCAGGACCCAGGACGGAGACAGGACCCACTCGCGTAATGTTTCTCACAGTTTTATTGGGAGGAAAGGAAAGGATCGCACACACGAGATCCGGTGATTGCTGGTCGCGGGGAGCTGGTCGCACTGAATGTGGAAGTGGCACTTCCGCGGCGAACGGAAAAAACGGGTCAGTAGCGGGATAGAAGAGCAAAAACGTGGTCGGGATCGGAAACAAGTCGAAAGCCAGGAGAGGAGAGTAGACGTGGTCGAGATCAAAAACGGATCGTTATTCGGGACGGGAGAACAGACGTGGTCGAGATCAGAACAGGTCGTGATTCGGGGCGGGAGAGCAGACTTGGTCGAGATCAGAACAGATCGTAGTGGGAGAAAAACAGGACAGGCGAAAAAAGGACAGAGATTCGCAGACGGCCCGACAAAAAGGGGGACTGACAGGACAGAGTTGAAATACTGACAGGGAGCCAATCTGTCAAAAAGCTGCAGCTGGTGCCACACGGGCGGGGCCGATTGGGCGCCATGGCAACCGTGACAATTTATTATGGTTTGAAGTTTAACTTGTTTCTCTAATGACATAAAATAAAAACTCCTTAACATTTGATACATTTCAGTGATAGCAGAATGGATAGTTTTGTTTTTTTAATCAGAAAAAAAACATTTCCCTCAGTTTAAGAAGAAAAGGTGGGCAAGTCCGTCAGTCTGACTATAGATCTTTGGTCAGTCTTTCGTAAAGGGTGGGCCCGATTCATTTGTTGCTTTAGGGAAGCTCTGTCATTGCTGTTGTAAGGTTTTAAATTTTTTAGACTGAAATCTGACTCCGAAGACACTTCACGTGTCTTGTTCAAACCCTTACAGTTGGAGCAAATTCAAAAGTCGGAGAAATTACTGAGCCGAGTGACTAGGATAATCGACATTGCTGAATTGCAATGGTGGAGAAGACAAGGGGGTTCCAGAGTTTGCCCAACACATGGCGAGGAAATGTACACGCCCCATGACCAAGCTGCTGCCGATTGGTCCACGCTGTTTCCGATGAAGACTTCCCAGTCCTCCTTTGAAGAATGGGAGGAGGGGTCATAGACACACACTCCAACCCACCAGGAGAGGTGATAAGTCATCGTTATCTGTACAGAACGGAACAAGAAAGCATTCCAACGCATAGCGCGGTTTACGACACCCTTTTGCCAGTGTTCGCACTCAAAGGCTGAAGTCGAACTTAGGACAAGCATTTTTTGAGTATAAGTAAGATAAAGCAGCGTATAAATTAGTATATAACTTCACTGTCATGGACTTTTTGGAAAAATTCACACACGACCTGTTTTTTATCGATGTTGACTATGTTTTGCATATTGTTACCCAATGCAAATTCTATTGCAGCCTTGCCCTGAAGAATTCTCGTGCCGGCGTGATGAGGGGGCCCTATCGTGGATACAGAGCCGGAGCTAACTAAGCGGCTAGCGGCGTTATAAGTCTTCGGTTCCGTCCGTAATCATGGTAAATGTGAACTCTCTACCAAATAATACCAACAAACTGGCTGTGCTGGTGAAAGACATCAAATGCTAACGTGGCGCTACCCGGAGCTACCCGGAACTACCCGGAGCTATCCGGCTTAAGCGCTGTTAGACAGAGACATGAAAGCCTGCAGGAAGCGGAAAGGAGGTGGACTCGCTAACACGAGGTGGTGTATCCCTGGGCACAAAGATTTCCATCTGCTGCAGGGTTGTTGAATTTTTGGCCTAGGGTGTGACGTCATCCACTCCGCTGTGGCTAAACTACAACAAAGCACCCCGAGGCCATCCTGTTAATCTGTTAATAAACAACAAAGGAGACTGCTGGAAGTGTGAATCTATCTATCTATCTAGACATCTATCTATCTATGAAATGAAATGATCTACATTTATATAGCGCTTTTCAAGTCAATGACTTCCCAAAGCGCTTTACAATGCGCTCCACATTTCCCAATTGCGGCCTTGCAGCCATGTAAAGCGCTAACCTGCTTATTGGGGGTATTAGAGGTTCAGTGTCTTACCCAAGGACACTTCGACATGTGACACGGACGAGCCGGGATTCGAACTGGGATCCCTTGATCCCAAGACGAGCGCTCCACCTCCTGACCTACTGGCTCCTGAGCTACTGCCGCCCATCTATCTATCTATCTATCTAGACATCTATCTAGACATCTATCTACCTAGACATCTATCTATCTATCTAGACATCTATCTATCTAGACATCAACTATCTATCTAGACACCTACCTAGACATCTATCTAGACATTTATCTAGACATCTATCTAGACATCTATCTAGACATCTATCTAGACATCTATCTATCTAGACATCTATCTATCTAGACATCTAGACATCTATCTAGACATCTATCTACCTAGACATTTATCTATCTATCTAGACATCTATCTAGACATCTATCTATCTATCTAGACATCTATCTATCTATCTAGACATCTATCTAGACATCTATCTACCTAGACATCTATCTATCTATCTAGACATCTATCTAGACATCTATCTAGACATCTATCTAGACATCTATCTAGACATCTATCCATCTATCTAGACATCTATCTAGACATCTATCTATCTAGACATCTATCTAGACATCTATCTAGACCTCTATCTAGACATCTATCTAGACATCTATCGATCTATCTAGACATCTATCTAGACATCTATCTATCTAGACATCTATCTATCTATCTATCGAGACATCTATCTAGACATCTATCTAGACATCTACTATCTAGACATTTATCTAGACATCTATCTAGACATCTATCCAGACATCTATCTAGACATCTATCTATCTATCCTTCTATCACACACCACAAAAGTGTAAAATCCTCGCCATTCTACAGAATTACTGTACATTACGGCGGCACTTGACCCTTTGCGTTTCCGATGTTTCTCTGACATTTTCTCGCCCGAGACTTGAAATTCAAAGCTTTTGAAAAAGCCAAACTCTCCATGTCTGAGTGGCGCTCGAGACGGAGATAAAAGACATTACGGTTTTCAGCCGAGCATGGAGCCAACGTAGATAGCGACGCACCTCTGACACGATCATCCCCCCGGCGACGGCTTTGCCCGTCTGCCACTGGCAATTACATCTGCGTGACTAATATCACAGAGTGAACTTGGTCAATGTAAATAAGCACTCGAGGTAGTGTAGGACAGTTTTTGGACATCGGGGGACGCTGGTGACATTACCCCTTGTTAAATGTCGGGGTAATGTTCCCCCCGGCAACGAATTATCGAATATAATAGAATAGAATATACCTTTATGTTACAAAATGGGTTGAACATATTGTGACAACGAAATTGGACGTGGCACTCCAGGTTCACATTTTACAGTGAGGATAGAAGAGAACAAAGAAAATATTTGTATTGTCCTTGTTGCAGGCTTTGTTTTCCCCCGGAGGGGGGTGAGGGATAGACGGAGATGGCCGGATCCAAGTAGGTGTTTGATATTACTGTACGCACAGTCCAGTGATTTTTTTCCCCCTGGTTGCAGTCCACGTATTAAATGAATTTGGGAAGTACAGTCCTTAAGCACAGCACGGCGGCGCAGTGGTTAGCGCATGTGCGGCACAGTTCATGTCATGGGAACCTCCTGTGTGGGTTCAAATCCAGCTACCGGACTTCCTGTGCTGAGTTTGCATGTTCTCCCCGTGTGTGCGTGGGTTTCCTCCGGGCACTCCGGTTTACTCCCACATTCCAAAAACATGCATGTCAGGTGAATTGGCCGGTCCAAATTGTCCCTAGGTGTGAATGAGCGAGTGAGTTGTCTGTCCCCCTGTACCCTGCGATTGGCTGGCAACCAGTCCAGGGTGTCCCATGCCCACGGCCCGATGATTGCTGGGATGGGCTCCAGCACCCCCACGACCCTACTGAGGATAAACGGTGCAGCTAATGAGATGAGTCCTTAAGCATGCCTGATTAAAGTCGCTGGCAATTATAAAAGCTCCTTAAGGGTGTGCAAGCTTTATTGATAGCAGCAGGCAGGGGATTTAGCGCTATGCTAACATCAGCATCCGGTGGAACGTAAACAGCAATCACAATGACCACAGTTAGCTCTCTCGCTAGATAGAAGGGTCTACTCGATACTGCTAGAAACACTATATCGGGTGAGCAGTGTGTGTCAATGATTCTGCTGTTATTGCAGCGCATAGTCCCCCACCCTGTTTTTACCGGAGTCTCCGTCTCGGTCGTGCCAGTGTAGCGTGCGTCCTGCTAGTTGGACTGCGGCGTCAGGGAAGCCAAGACTCCGTGATGACAAAAATACTGCTATTTCGGACAAAGCTGTTGGTGGCGATCACTCATTTTGTGAACGATGGATCTGGCATTGGTCAGGAACTTGCTCGGAAGTGCTGGTCTGTGTGGTAGTCTTCTTAGCCTAGCAGCTAGGCCCGACCGGCAGCCTCGCTTTTACTTCTCCGCCTTCTCCATCGTTTGTCGGCAGGCAGAGGCTCAGGAGGTAGAGCGCTCGTCTTGGGATCGGAAGATCGCAGTTCGAAACCCGGCTCCTCCTTGTTACATGTCGAAGTGTCCTTGGGTAAGACACTGAACCCCTAATACCCCCAATATGCAGGTTAACGCCTTACATGGCTGCACGGCCGCTATTGGGAAATGTGAAGCACACCGTAAAGCGCTTTGGGAAGTCTTGACTTGAAAAGCGCTATATAAATGCAGATCATTTCATTTCATTTACATCACCCAGGGAGATCCCGGTGGTCTCTGTATATCCCTCGGGATGTTGTGGATGTTATTGTAGTCGTGAAAGGAGTCGAAGGGAAAATATTAGGGATAATAGAACACTAAAATCAAAAAGACGAACTGGAGAGCCTGAAGCCACTGCACCCGCGCGTGCCGCCATCTTGGCAATTCCAACTCCGTGACTAATATCGCCGAGTGAACTTGGTCAACGTAAATAAGCACTCGAGGTAGTGTAGGACGGTTTTTGGACATCGGGGGCCGCCGGTGACATTTCCCCTTGTTAAATGGCGGGGTAATGTTCCCGCGGCAACAAATATACGCTATTACCGATTCTTCCATTCGAGCACTTCCAGATAGACGGTCCGCCGTCGTATTCATTAGAGCTAATTATGCGAATTAAGCCATTGTCATTTTGCTTTTAGCTGATGAAGCTGAAAATTGCTCGATTTTCAGCAGAAGCACTTCAACTCCTGAGAGCTGCTGTGATAAAAGACACACATTTGCACTATTGGATGATTAGAAACCCACTATTCCGGTAAATGCCGAAAAATATGGAATAGCTGGTCTTCATCCTAAAAATTGTTTGTAAATACCTATAGACAGAGGTGGGTAGTAACGGAGTACATTTACTCATTTACTTGAGTAAGTTTTGGAAAATGTTGTACTCCTAGGAATATTTTGAAATCCTTATACTTTTACTTTTACTTGAGTAAATTTGTGAAAATAAACGGTACTTTTACTCCGCTACATTAGGCAACAATGAAGCCGTTACTCATTGAATCCCCCCACGTAAGTACTAAAGGACATTATACATTTGACTATAAAGGATTTTATACGATCGAATACAAATGACATGTATTGAGTTTAATGCAATGGATATTCACTGACTGGGCTTTAGTTCAATGTCAGGGCAGGCTGTTCGAAATGCATAATATTTTGTCTGGGAAATTTAGATAAGAGGATTCGTGGATTTGCTGATGCAGTACAAGAGGCGCTTTTGTGGGAGAGCCAGACCTCAAGGCGCACAAACAACTGCTTGGCACGCCCATGGGAGGAGCCGAGACGCCATCTTGCAGGGAGACGCCAATAAGAAACAGCTAAAGAAGTTTAGAAGAAGGCTTCCCGCACACAATCCAAGGTCACTACTTCGGCCGTCTCCTGAGTACACTTCTTCTGTTAGGAAAAATAAACATCCGCCCCTGTGTGAAATGTCGGCTTCCCTGGACATTTTTCTCTCAAGAAACGAGCGGCATGATTGTAGGTCATGTTTGGTTAATGGAGTCATATAACTAATTCGAAAAATTTGGTAAACGCTACATTTCGATAGTTAATTCCCAACAGTACGCGTCCGTCTGTCTCCGCTAAGGTGCAATTATAGTGAGGCGGAACTCTGTCAGGCTCTACCGTGTTTAACCAATCAAACGTAGCAGCCTCATCACGTGACCCTATTCGGCTTCAGCGGGGAGAGAGGTGTCTACAGATGAACCAGATGGAAAATGTCGCTTAGCAATACCGACAATGAAAACACAGAAGAAGAGGAGCCACTTATTCTGATATGTTTTGCACGGGTGAACGAAAAATGAGGGGCGGAACAAACGAGGGGTGCTGAGTTTAAGTGGGGACCACTAAAGGTGAGGGACAGACAAGGAAAGTAGAGGGGGTAAAAAGTTGGTTAAAGAAAAAGGAGTTGCATGAGTAAATGTGTTCATCTGATATATTTTTCCCACCCTTACCTTTGGAAATATACACTTTTTTCCTTGGATTACTTTCAAGGGGACCCGTACTCTGCAGGTCTGCATCAAACCTTAAGTACCGGTATCATTTTCCGTTTATTTTGCCGGCTGTGATTATTGGATTGTGGACTTTAATGAAGGACATTTAGTTTCAATCGCGGGACATGAAGTCGGGTTTGGGTTAATTTTGTGTTTGTGTTACATGTTTGAATGTGGGCGCATGCGGCTTATATACAGGTGCGGCTTGTGTATGTACAAAATTGCTTTTCCTCTTAAAATGTGGTGGGTGCGGCTTATAATAATAATAATAATAATAATTTCCTTGTATTGTCATTCTGTGTAACAATGTACACAGAACGAAATGTCGATTGCACCTGACCCGTTGTAGCGAGCCGATGCAGCCTCAGCCAACAGAGGGCGCCGCCGACCACTTTTTAAGTCTTAGGAATGACTCGGCCGGGGCGCGAACCACCGACCTCCCAGTCTCAAAGCGGGCGCCTTACCATCTAGGCTACTGAGCTGGTAATCAGGTGCGCTCTATAGTCCGGAATTTACGGTAAATTTTGTGCAGGCTTGGGGAGTAACGGAATACACGGAACGGCAAAAATGATGTTGGCAAGCTGTTTGGATTGATTTTCATTTTGTTTCTGTCGCATTTGATGTTCGTTTTGCCGGAGATCAAAGAGATCAAAGCCAGGAGAGAAAGCTTACCACGTGTTGTGAGTCATCCTTTGATTCCTATTGAGTTTCTTTTGTCTTTTATTAGCATATTTGGTATCGGAGTCATCCAAAAGTCATTGAAAGTAATCCAGTTAAACCCTCGAGTTCTCTGAAGAGCTTTTGATAAGAACAAATCAAAGAAGGGCAGTTGCGAAAGAAACGTTGCTTCTCAGAGTATGAATGCTCCATTCATGCTCGCTGGGAGAATTTACAAGGAAGGTTTTCCTCTCCAGAAGGACATCATGATAATGGCGGCAGACCCAGATGGCGCCGGCTTATGTTTTCCCACAAAAACATTTCGGCACCTGTGAGTCGCGGAGGGAATCGTGCAAAGCTAATTATTCCGGTTATTGCTGTCGGTTTCCAGTACGGACTGGAAATGAAATACTGTTCGAGAGGTGTTGCAGGCATCTCCTGATGTGACTTGAAGGATTTTATACATTTGACTATAAAGGATTTTATACGATCGAATACAAGTTATACGTTTGACTATAAAGGATTTTATACGATCGAATACAAGTGATCAAAGCGGCGCTGCCACGAGCGGCTGCCTTTTCCAGCAGCTGCCCTATTGTTTTATTGTCTGCTCCTATCTTCGGTGTTTTTTCTTCCCGTTTTGACAACTACACTATGGATTACTTCTATCCTATGGACATGGGTTTTAACGCACAAGAAATGCGTGTATTCAAGGAATTTCAACTCCTTGCCCTGAAAAATTCTCGTGCCGGCGTGATGAAGGGGCCTATCGTGGAAGAAAAGCCGGAGCTAGCAAAGCGGCTAGCGGCGTTATAAGTCTTCGGTACCGTCCGTAATCATGGTAAATGCGAACTCACGACCAAATAAGATCATCGAGTGCTGGTGGAAAACATCGAAGCGCACAGGGAGCGCAGTTGCTGTGTTTTGCGGAAACGTGGCTCACGTTTAGCATTCCGGACGCTAACGTGTAGCCGCCCGGAGCTACCCGGAGCAATCCGGCTTCAACGCCGCTAAACAGAGACACGAAAGCCGGGGGGAATTGGAGAGGAGGCAGACTTGCTAACACGAGGTGGTGTATCCCTGGATTTTCACAAAGAAAAGTTTTCCATCTGCCGCAGGGATGTCGAACTTTTGGACTAGCGTGACGTCATCCACTCCGCTACAAGCACCCCTAGGGCATCATGTTCATCTGTTAATAAACAACGCGGTAGACTGCTGGAAGTGTGAATTTCCCTACGGGGATGAATAAAGTATCTATCTATCTATCTAAATGACATTTGATGCAAAAGATATTCACTGGCTGGGCTGTGGTTCGAGGTCAGGGCACCCTAGTAGAAAGTGTTAACAGGAACGGCGGGAACAGGACGAAGGGCTCATCCAGACGCAGAGGGGCCCTGATGACGTAAAAATGCTCGCTGTTGTTTTGAACAAAAAACAACACCGAGTTTGGCCTTTAGCATTTTGTTGTGATGCTAATGCTAATAAAAAAATGGGAAACGAATTGGGTAAAGACTAAAGAATACACACGGAGCGCTATGGATTAATAGCATAGCGGTCGCGTGCGGAGTCACCAAAGTACAACGTGTCAAATGATGACCCATTATGGCCATTTTATAATGGAGCTGTAATTGGGCCTCGGCGGTACAGCTGCACCATTTTTGCAGCAATTATTCGCTCTCCGGCACGTCAGCTCGACTTTTTCATGATCGTTTTCTTCTCTTCGGAGTTTTCTGGTCCGTCCTTGAAAAACAGATTCGATCGTCAACGACGGGGTTGGGCATTATTTATAGACCCCAGGAAGCCACTTTAGGTTTAAACATTTGGCCCAGGGGCCCAGCTTGGAGACCTATGTATGTTTGGGTTCTTTTTGTACTATTGTTCTATGGCTTTTTCGATTTTTTTTTTTTTTATAAGATTGATCAAAATTGGGTTTGAAACACTATTAAAGAAAATTATGTATTAGGTCCCTGTTTTAAACACAACATTTGATATTTAGTTTGGTAGTATTACTGTAGTTTTATTTTTTGGGCATTTCTGCAGTCGGATTTTGGTAGTATTTCGGTAGTGTTTGTGATTTCATTTCGTAGCAATTCCCTAGTAGTACCTTTGTCGTGTACCTGTAGTCTTTTGGCAGTGTTTACATAGTAGTATGTTTATTGTTTCCATAGTAGTATTTTTGTAATAGTGTTTAGTATTACTGCAGTCAGATTTTGGTAGTATTTCTGTAGTATTTGTGATTTCATTTCGTAGCATTTCCCTAGTAGTACCTTTGTCGTATATCTGTAGTCTTTTGGCAGTGTTTACATAGTAGTATGTTTATTGTTTCCATAGTGGTATTTTTGTAATAGTTTTTAGTATTACTGCAGTAGGATTTTGGTAGTATTCCTGTAGTATTTGTGATTTTATTTCGTAGTATTTCCCTTGTAGTACCTTTGTCGTATATCTGTAGTCTTTTGGCAGTGTTTACATAGTAGTATTTTTATTGTTTCCATAGTAGTGTTATTGTAATAGTTTTAAGTATTACTGCAGTCGGACTTTGGTAGTATTTCTGTAGTATTTGTAGTTCTATTTTTGGAGCGTTTTTGTGGTATTTATTTTATAGTATTTTGTAGTAGTATTTTGTAGTGTTTCTGCTTTATTATTGTAGTTTTATAGTATTTGCATGGTAGTACTTTTGTCGTATATCTGTAGTATTTTGTAGTGTTCCAATAGTAGTATTTTCTATTATTTCCGTAGTAGTATTTTTGTAGTATGTCTGTAGTATTTTTGTAGTACGGTATTTTTGTAGTATGTCTGTATATGTCAGTACTCTTTTATTAATATTATTGTAGTTTTCATTTCGTAGTATTTGCATAGTAGTACTTTTGTTGTATATTTGCAGTATTTTTGTAGTGTTTACATAGTAATATTTTTTATTGTTTTCATTGTAGTATTTTTTTAGCAGTTTTTGGTAATTCTGCAGTCGAATATCGGTAGTATTTCTGTAGTATTTGTGGTTGTGTTTTTGTAGCATTTTAATGATATTTACTTTATTGTATTTTGCAGTAGTATTTTGTAGTGTTTCTGTAGTATTTTTGTAGGACTATTGTAGTTTATTTTTGTAGTATTTTCATAGTAGTACTTTTTATTGTTTCAACAGTAGTATTATTGTAATAGTTTTTTAGTATTACTGCATTGGGATTTTGGTAGTATTTCTGTAGTATTTGTAGTTGTATTTTTGTAGCACATTTGTGGTATTTACTTTATACTATTTTTCTGTAGTATTTTGTATCGTTTCTGTAATATTAATGTAGTATTTTTGTAATATTATTGTAGTTTTACTATTTTTAGTATTTCCCAAGTAGCATGAATGTTGTTTTATTTTGTTGTATTTTGTAGTATTCCTGCAGTGATTTTGTACTATTACTGTCGTTTTATTTTTGTAGTTTGTAGTAGTTTTTTTAATTATTTCTTTTGTAGTTTTATAGCAAAGCTGTAGTAGTTTTATGGTATTTCTATGGTCATATTTTTGTAAAATGACTGTAGTGGTATTTTTGTTGTAGTAGTATTACTGTAGTAGTAATTTGGTAGCATTTCTGTCGTAATACTTCCTAAGTAGTATATCTGTAATATTCCTGTCATTATATTTCTGTAGTAATATTTTTCTATGATAGTATTACTGTATAGTGGTATTTTTCTAGTATTTCTGTAAAAGTATTTTGGGTTTGGATTTCTTTGCTAGTCTCATACTTCTATCCGACCCATGCAAGCACAGGGAGAACATACAAACTCCGCACAGGACGTCTGGATTTGAACCCACGCAGGAGGTTCCCATGACTTGAACTGTGCCGCACATGCGCTAACCACTGCGCCGCCGTGCTGCCTCTTTACAGTGTGCTTCACATTTCCCAATAGCGGCCGTGCAGCCATGTAAGACGCTATTAGGTTCAGTGTCTTACCCAAGGACACTTCGACATGTAACACGGAAGAGCCGGGAATCGAACTTGCAATCTCTTGATCCCAAGACGAGCTCTCTACCTGCTGAGCCACTGCCGCCCCCGGGGGTGCTGGAGCCCATCCCAGCAATCATCGGGCAGTGGGCAGGGGACACCCTGAACTGGTTGCCAGCCAGTTGCAGGGCACACAGAGACGGACAAATCACTCGCTCATTCACACCTAGGGACAATTTGGACCGGCCAATTCACCTGAAATGCATGTCTTCGGAATGTGGGAGGAAACCGGAGTGCCTGGAGGAAACCCACGCAAGCACGGGGAGAACATACAAACTCCGCACAGGAAGTCTGGACCTGGATTTGAACCCTTGCAGGAGGTTCCCAAGACATGAACTGTGCCGCACATGCGCTAACCACTGCGCCGCCGTGCTGCCCTTCTGTGGTCTTATTTTTGTATGATTGTAGTAGTATTTTTGTATCGTAGTATTACTGTAGTAGTAATTTTGTAGTATTTCTGTCGTTATAGCATATCTGTAATATTCCTGTCATTATATTTCTGTAGTAATATTTTTCTATGATAGTAATACTAGACTGCGATTGGCTGGCAACCAGTTCAGGGTGTCCCCTGCCCACTGCCCGATGATTGCTGGGATGGGCTCCAGCATCCCCGCGACCCTACTGAGGATAAGCGGTGCAGCTGATGAGATGAGATGAGATGAGTGTTACTGTATAGTGGTATTTTTCTAGTATTTATGTAAAAGTATTTTGGATTTGGATTTCTTTGCCAGTCTCATACTTCTATCCGAATACTTTCTAAAAATAAATCAGTTGAAGTGAAGGTGACAACATGTGATTAGCTAATCAGCGGTTCGAAAGAACAGTCCGGAGTGTTTAATAATCACACAAACAGAAGATCAACGTTTGCATGTTAGTCGAAATGACAAGGTTGAGGCTGGAAACCTGCAACCTGAGTCCATAGGTGGCCCTTATTTGCATATATTCACTGAATCTTTGATTGGGGGAATAGCATGACCTGTTTTTAAAGAAATACCGTATTTTCCGCACTATAAGGCGCACCGGGTTATAGGGCGCACCCTCAACAAATACCGTATTTTCCGCACTATAAGGCGCACCTAAAAGTCTTAATTTTTTTCCAAAAGCTGACCATGCGCCTTATAATACAGTGCGCCTTATATATGGATCAACATTAAATCGCAAGGTCTCGCAACTTACGCAACAGCCGCCGACTCGATTTTCCCCCGAACGTGGAGTAGTCCGCGGTGTATGCTGGGATTTATTTACCGGCGTTTCATTGGCTAACCAATGTGTCAATCATCATTTGAATCGATCACTATTGGCTGAAGTTATTCGGAGGTCAAGGGGAGGATCCTTTTTATCATTTACAGGCTGCCATTGGCTGAAGCAGCAAAACAAAGCCTGCAATTGGCCGAAAAAGATGAATGCGTATAGCACGTGGCTGACGGCATACAGAAAGCATTTTTTTACTATTTTGTATTTGTAAATATTTTATTCTCCTGGATTTACTAAACTCAAGGATATAAGAGGACATTGGCTGCACATTATTATGAACACAACGACTTCGGTGAGCTACTCCGGCTATATATTATCCCTGTATCTGGTTTCAGACTGAATTCGATGTTTCTGTGATAAGCGGTGCAGATAATGGATGGAATGGAGTGTCTATTTTTAAATTCAACTCAATTCCAAGTGTTTATTGTCATATGCACAGTAAAGTTGCGAGCGAAAAAAAAAATAGAAACTAAGGAATGGTTGGCATTTCTTGAATCCCAAGACTTTAACCTTCCGAATGATGGAACGATGCATTTGAGTGACATCGTACGGACACCGCATCCGCACGTGTTCTCAACACGTATTTGCGTCTTTGCAAGCTTTGGGAATGTTAAGGGGGTAATAAGTTTGACTGAACTATCTGACTGTTTTGTTCGCGTTCCCATTGTAGCGCCTTATAATCCGGTGCGCCTTATGTATGGAAAATATAGGACCATCATTATATTTCTGTAGTAATATTTTGAGACACGTGCGGATGCGGTGTCCGTACGATGTCACCAAACAAACATTACTTAGTTTCCATTTTATTTGTTGCTGGCAACTGTGTGGACAGCAAAGTAAGAATTTTATTGTGCAGGGAAACGGGGTTCTTTACCGTACATATGACAATAAACACTTTGAATTGAATTGAGTTGAAAAATAGACTCATCGCAGAAACATCAAGATCGTTCTAAAACAAGATACCGGGAAAATATAAAGCCGCATAGCTCACCTAAGTTCTCTTGCAGCCATCACCTTCAATAATGATACGTAACCATGCTCTTCTTACAACCGTGAGTGTAGTAAATCCAGGAGAGTCAAATATTTATAAATACAGAATAGTAAAAAATGTTTTCTCTATGCCGTAGTTCAACCCAACGTGTGATTCACATTCATCTTTTTCGGCCAATCGCAGGTTTTGTTTCGCCCCTTTAGCCTATGCGAGCCTGTAAATGATAAAAAGGTTCCCCCCTTTGACCTCCGAATAACTTTAGCCAATAGTGATCGATTTAACTGATGATTGACACATCTTTTTCGGCCAATTGCAGGCTTTGTTTTACAGCTTAAGCCTATGTCAGCCTGTAAATGATAAAAAGGATCCCCCCCTTGACCTCCGAATAACTCTAGCCAATAGTGATGGATTCAAATGATGATTGACACATTGGTTAGCCAATGAAACGCCGGTATATAAATCCCAGCATACACCGCGGACGACTTGGCCTTCGGGGGAAAATCTCGTCGGCGGCTGCTTGCCTTAGTTGCAAGACTTTGCGACTTAATATTGATCCATATATAAGGCGCGCTGTATTATAAGGCGCATGGTCAGCTTTTAAAAAAAATAAAGGCTTTTAGGTGTGCCTTATAGTGCGAAAAATACGGTACATGGACACAAACTTAAATATAGGTGCGCTGTTTTTGTCAAGAATATAGGAAGAATTGCTTTAACTTGTATTGATTGGGTTTAGAATGTAATCCGGTGGTTACCGAGTTGACCAGCAGGTGGTGCTCAAGATCCCCACGAGAATTAGTCCCCAAAATGTTCAGAACCCAGATGGGTAACGTTTTAACACAAGCTTTATTTTACGGGAACAGGACAGTTATGCGCAGGAACACAAACGCCAGCGATTCGGGGATCGCCGGGCAGAAGAAATCAAAACCGTACAGGACAGACGGGATCGAAACCAGATACAGGAGACAAGAGCAGATACAAGACCGGGCAAGATAGACGGGATCAATATACGAGCAAGGTACCAAACAGGACAGGACAGACAGGATGGATACCGGATACTGGATACAACAGCAAGATACAGGGCAGGACGGGATCGATACTTGATACTGGTTACACAAGTGTGATACCGGACAGGACAAGACAGACAGGATCGATACCGGATACTGGAGACTGGAGCAAGATACCGGATAGGACGAGACAGGCGGGATCGATACTGCATACTGGAAAAATATACCGGACAGGACAAGACAGATGGGATCGATACCGGATACTGGAACAAGATACCGGACAGGGTGAGACAGGCGGAATTGATACCGGATACTGGAGACTGGAGCAAGATATTTTTTTCTTTGTCTTTCTTTTTTCATGTATTTATTTATTTCTTTTTCTTCATTTCTTTCTTTCTTATTTCTTTCTTTCTTTCTTTCTTTCTTTCTTTCTTTCTTTCTCTCTCTCTGTTTTCCCTCTCACTTGATTTCTTTCGCTCTTTCTCTCTTTTTTCTCTATTTATCTCTCTTTCTCTTGTTTGTTCTCCTGGTCTTTCTCTCTCTCGCTCTCATTCTCCTTCTTTCTCTTTCTCTTGGTCTATTTCTGTTTCTGTTTCTGTTTCTGTTTCTGTTTCTCTTTCTCTTTCTCTTTCTCTTTCTCTTTTGCTTTCTCATTCTCTCACTCTCTTCTCTCCTCTCTCTTCCTCTTCTTCTCTCATTCTCTTCTTTCTTTCTCTTACTTTCTCTTTCTTTCTTTCTTTCTTTCTTTCTTTCTCCCCCTCTCTCTCTTTCTCTGTTTTTCCCTCTCTTTCACTTATTTCATTTTGCTCTTTCTTTCTTTTATTCTATTTCTTTCTCTTGTTCTTTCTCTCTCGCTCTCATTCTACTTCTTTCTCTTTCTCTTTCTTTCGCTCACTCTCTTTTCTCCTCTCTCTCCCTCTTCTTCTCTCATTCTCTTCTTTCTTTCTCTCTTTTCTTTCTCTTTTTCTCTGTGTCACGCTCTCCATCTATTTATCCATTCGTCCGAGACAAAAAAAAAAGCCGTGATTTCCGACAAGACCTGAAACGACATCACGGAACTCTTAATTGTACGGCTAATCACATCTTACGAGTTCTGTCCGTATCGTCCGCGTTAGCTTGCGGCAAAAGTGTTTGCTGAAATTCACTTAGAGAGTATAATCACATCACGCCGTACACTAAAAATCACCCACCGGCAGATGTTTCCTCCATCCAGCTCAGCTCCATTTCCATAAATTTGTGTTTTTGTGTTTACTGGTGAACTGGCGGAGATATTTAATTGCTCATTTCAATTTCACGCCGACGACGAAAGTAAAAGCACCTCGGTGGCCCCAGAATACCGGCTGTATAATTTAATTGACAAAGGAGGCTAGGTAAGGTCCCCAAAGGGATAAATAATGACAAAGCTCAACCTTTCCCTGTTTGGGAAATGTTAAATAACGAGCTCAGGGGTCGACATTTGCCTGAATAAATGGGGGTGAATGAAAATAGAGGAGGTACCAGACAGGCGAGACGGACGGGATCGAAACAGGAGCACGATACCAAGCAGGACGGGACCTATACCGGATACTGGAGACAGGAGCAAAATACCGGACAGGACAAGACAGGCGGGATCGATACCGGATACTGGAGCAAGATACTGGACAGGACAAGGCAGATGGGATGTATACCGGGTACTGGAGACAGGAGCAAGATACCAGACAGGACGAGACAGACGGGATCCATACCGGATACTGGAGACAGGAGCAAGATACCACACAGAACGAGACAGACGGGATCGATACCAGATACTGGAGAATGGAGCAAGATACCGGACAGGACGAGACAGATGGGATCGATACCGGATACTGGAGCAAGATACCGGACAGGACGAGACAGACTGGATCGATACTGGAAACTGGAGCAAGATACCGGACAGAATGAGACAGACGGGATCGATACCGGATACCGGGGACTAGAGCAAGATACCGGACGGGACGAGACAGACGAGATCGATACCAGATATTGGAGACTGGAGCAAGATACTGGACAGGACAAGACAGATGTGATCGATACTGGATACTGGAGCAAGATACCAGACAGGACGAGACAGATGGGATCGATACAGATGCTGGAGACAGGAGCAAGATACCGGACAGGACAAGACAGACGGGATGGATACTGAATACTGGAGACTGGAGCAAGATACCGTACAGGACGAGACAGACGGGATCGATACCGGATACTGGAGACTGGAGCAAGATACCAGACAGGACAAGACAGATGGGATCAATACCGGATGCTGGAGACAGGAGCAAGATACCGGACAGGACGAGACAGATGGGATCGTTACCGGATACTGGAGACTGGAGCAAGATACCGGACAGGACAAAACAGACGGGATCGATACCGGATACTGGAGACTGGAGACTGGAGCAAGATACCAGACAGGACGAGACAGACGGGGTCGATACCAGATACTGGATGTTAAATAACGAACTCAGGGGTCGACATTTGCCTGAATAAATAGGGGTGAATAAAAATAGAGGAGGTACCAGAAAGGCGAGACGGACGGGATCGAAACAGGAGCAAGATACCAAACAGGACGGGACAGATGGGATCGATACCGGATACTGGATATAACAGCAAAATACCGGGTAGGACAGGATCGATACCAGATACTGGTTACACGAGCAGGATACCAGACAGGACAAGACAGACAGGATGGATAGCGGATACTGCAGAAAGATACCGAACAGGACGAGACAGACGGGGACGATACTGGATACTGGAGACTGGAGCAAGATACTGGACAGGACGAGACATACGGGATCGATACCGTATACTGGAGAATGGAGCAAGATACCGGACAGGACGAGACAGATGGGATCGTTACCGGATACTGGAGACTGGAGCAAGATACCGGACAGGACGAGACAGACGGGATCGATACCGGATACTGGAGCAAGATACCAGACAGGACGAGACAGACGGGATCGATACCGGATACCGGGGACTAGAGCAAGATACCGGACGGGACGAGACAGACAGGATCGATACCGGATACTGGCGAATGGAGCAATATACCGGACAGGACGAGACAGATGGGATCGATACCGGATACTGGATGTTAAATAACGAGCTCAGGGGTCAACATTTTCCTGAATAAACGGGGTGAATAAAAATAGTTATTTGAAAGCAGCCAAAACAGGAGATAATGGAGTTTTTCTATACCAATTTGCTTGTTTCTTCTTCTTGCATCTTAGAGGACTGCGCAAAGATGAATAATAGCTGAGGTCACACTGTTTGGTATTTTTGGAGGGTAAATCCGAAGCTCTAGTGGATTTTTCACAGCATCTCAGCGGTGCGAAAAATCCACTCGGAGAGCCGGTAAAACAAAAGCCCCGGGAGAGTTCGGAGCGTTAAAAATCAATCCGGCTAGCGAAGAGCATGCTGGCTTGGAGAGATGCTCAGATATCGGACGCAGTGTGACATTCCAACATCAAAGTCGGAATTGGAAATCTCGGAGGGCCAATTACGGCAAACGCGACATATGATGTCGAATGTTCGGTAACGAGGATATCAAAGATCAAACGAATATAGCATAGAAATGCCATTGAGAAGATACACCGGGGATCAAAACGTGCTAATCAAAATGAGAGAACAACAATGACTCTGGCATGGAAACAAAATCTGATGGTTACAAGAGTCAGCAATAAGTGAGAAACCGTACAGGACAGACGGGATCGATACCAGATACAGGACACAAGAGCAGATACAAGACAGGGCAAGATAGACGGGATCGATACACGAGCAAGATGCCAAACAGGACAGGACGGACGGGATCGATACCAGATACAGGATACGCGAGCAGATACCAGACAGGGCGAGACAGACAGGATCAATACACGAGCAAGGTACCAAACAGGACAGGACAGATGGGATGGATACCGGATACTGGATACAACAGCAAGATACCAGGCAGGACGGGATCGATACTTGATACTGATTACACGAGTGTGATACCGGACAGGACAAGACGGACAGGATCGATCCCGGATACTGGAGACTGGAGCAAGATACTGGACAGGAAGAGACAGGCGGGATTGATACTGGATACTGGAAAAATATACCGGACAGGACAAGACAGACGGGATCGATACCGGATACTGGAACAAGATACCGGACAGGGCGAGACAGGCGGAATTGATACTGGATACTGGAGACTGGAGCAAGATATTTTTTTCTTTGTCTTTCTTTTTTTATGTATTTATTTATTTCTCTTTCTTTCTTTTTTTTCTTTCTTTCTTTCTTTCTCTCCCTCTCTCTCTTTCTCTGTTTTTCCCACTCACTTATTTTCTTTTGCTCTTTCTCTCTTTTTTCACTCTCTTTCTCTCGTTCATTCTCTTGGTCTGTCTCTCTCTCGCTCTCATTCTCCTTCTTTCTCTTGGTCTCTTTCTGTTTCTGTTTCTGTTTCTGTTTCTCTTTCTCTTTGGCTCTGGCATGGAAACAAAATCTGATGGTTACAAGAGTCAACAATAAGTGAGAAGTGTACAGGCCTCTGCGGCTACAGGACAGCGCTAGTCTCTCACACTGCCTTGGTGTGATTTTGGCCCATTCTTCCTCCAGCCTCCTCCACAGTTGTAGTGGGGTTTTTGACCAATACTTTGTCACCAAGGATTTTCCAGTGGGTCTCTATTGGGTTTATCTCAGGACTCTGGGTAGGCCATGACAATAATTCAAGGAAATTCTTTACCTGTTTTGCTTTGTGTGGGGTCTAAAAAAGACCATTGACTTCTGGGAGAGCTAGAAACATTGGCTAACGCTAGAAGGAAATTCACCTGGCAAAGACTTGAGTTTTTTAGCCAGTTGCAACCGGGGAGATGAGATCTTTCCATACTCTCTTACTCGATTTCAATCTCGGTCATCCCCCGTCTGCTTCTGTGTTTTATTGAGATCACAAGACATGGAAAAGTACTGGTATGTTGAGACAAAAGACCAAAAACCACCCCTTGGAAAAGTACCAACACCTTTAGACAAAGACAGGAGGACTAAGAGACTCCAAAAGGAATATCAAACTGGTTAGAAATACACACTTTGAGTAAATACGTTTAAGCCTACTTTACACTTTGTGACATGGAGCATTGTCCTGCGTGAAGACTGCAGGCTGATTGGGCGATGGAGGCAAGTAAGGAACCAGGTGCTGTTGAAGAAAGTTCTGATACTTATTTGGAATCCCTATGCCATGTAGCTGTATAAGAGGCCCAAATCCTGTTGTGGAAAAGATGCCCCAAACCATGACACTTCCTTCTGCACCTTTCACTGAATCTTTTGCACACTTCCTTATATTCTTGAACTGTTGAAGTTGGTATTTTTTCAGAATTTTTCAATTGTTTGTCAATTTTGATCTTCAGTGTATTTCAAATGGACTTGAATTCCTTACGACTTGCATGTTGAAATATATTTCATAATCCATTATCCTGCGAGAAAAAGCATCATTACCAATAACAATCAAAAAGCTAAAGTGAGCATGGGCCTGCAGAGGGAATTCTTGTCGGACCTGTTTGCTATTTTTGGGCGTTCTGTCCACAAAAAAAGTGAACTGCACTCGTGTGGCCGGGATCCATTATCCCCAGTTGACTATTGCTGTGATTGGGGCTCAGATTTTTTTTCAGTTCGGGCCATTGAAGCGTGACAATGTGGCCCACCTAAGATAGACTGCACTGTTTTGGCCGAAGATCCATTAACCCCAGTCATCTACGGCTGAGAGCGAGGGCTGAAAGGGTTTTGCGGCTCTTTTTTGTGTTGGTTCCGCATCCCTGAAATCGTGATCCATTATCTCTGGTTGACTCCAGCGCTACTGGGGCCTAGAACTTTTTTTTCACTATGCACTGTTGAATCGTGCTATTTTGGCCCACCTAAAAAGAACTGCACTGTTTTCGCCAAAGATCAATTTACCACAGTCTACTTAGACTAGGGGTGTCAAACTCATTTCAATTCTCTGGGGGCAGATTAGTAAATTAGAGAGAAAGAAAAAGAATGAGGAAAAATAAAGAGAGGAAGAGAAAAAGAGGGAGGGTTGGACATAGAAAGAGAGAAAGGGAGAAAGAGAGAGAGAGAGAGAATGTGAGAAACAAAGAGATAAAAAGAGAAATAGTGAGAGAGGAGGAAAATAAGAGAAAGAAAGAAAGAAAGAAAGAAAGAAAGAAAGAAAGAAAGAAAAAAAGAAACAAAGAAAGAAAGAAAGAGAGGAAGAGAGAAGGAGAGAAAGGGGAAGGAGAGAAAGAGAGTAGAAGATAAAGAGAGATGAGGTAAGCGATAGGGGAGATAAAGAGAGAAAAGGAAAACAGGAAGAGAGCAAAATAAGGTAAAAAGAAAGAAAGGGAAAGAGAGATAAGAGAGACAAAAGGAAAAATGGAAGAGAGAGCAAAAGAAAGTAGAAAGACAGAAAGAGAAAGAGAGCAAAGAGAGAGAAAAGGAAAAAGGGAAGAGAGAGCAAAAGAAAGTAAAAAGACACACAGAGAGAAGGACACAAAGAGGAACAAAAAAAGAAAAATAGACAGAGTGAAAAAGCAGTTCGTTTTTCTCTTGCGCTTCTCTGAGCGTTGTCTCGCGGGCCACCTGTATGACACCCCTGGCTCAGACCGAGGGCTGAAAGAGCATCAAGGCTCCTTTTTTTGTGTTTGTTCCACATTTATGCAGCCCTAATCCATTATCACTGGTCAACTATAACTGTGATTGTGCCTTAGCACTTTCTTTGTCGGACTACTAAAGCGTGCCATTGTGGCCCACCTGAGATGACCTGCACTGTTTTGGCCGAAGATCCATTATCCCCAGTCATCTACTGCTTAGAGCGAGGGCTGCAAGACTGTCGCAGCTCTTTTTTGTGCGTGTTTGTTGAGCACCTCTGCAGCCAGATCTATTATCCTTGTTTGACTATTACTTTGATCGAGGCTCAGCAAAAAAACTGTGTTGTTTTGGCCAAAGATCCATTATCCCCAGTCGACTATTGCTGAGATCGAGGGTCGAAAGAGCGTGGCAGCTCATTTTTTTTTGTGTGTTCAGTCAACATAAAACAAACGGCACCCCTGCAGCCGTGATCCATTATCCCTTGTCGACTATTTTTGTAACTGGAGGTTAAAAATGAGAGGTTTCTCACATATCAGAGTGGATTTTAGGCCCCATTAGCCGTGATGAACAAGGGATTACAGTCTGCTTCTATTTCTCCACATGTTTTTTTTTTCTCTGTTCCCTTTTCTGTCCAGACAGTCTCGTTCTTCACAATATTGCAGGGATTTCGAAGCAGTTTATCAAAAAAAGAAAATAGGGAAAAAAACGCAGGGACGAAGCTACCCGCGGCTTTTGCTTTTCATCAAAACAAGTTAAATCTCAGCTTACTGGACTTTCTGACTCACCCTGATAAAGTAGAAAAAAAGTTTGACCATGGTAAAAGAAAAAATAAGAAAAAAATAAGAAAAAATAGCAGTCTGTTGCTGTCCACTTTATGTTTTTAGAAAAGATTCAAAGGCTGCAACTCAGGGTTATTTTCATTATCGTTTATTCTGTTCATTCATTTTTTATTAATTGATTAATTAATTTACTCAACAAGACATTAGAATATGAAATAATATAAAACAAAAAATGTTATGATTACTTCATGTGCGGTCCCTTCTTGAGGTTTCTTCATTTTCTTCATGTTGAGGTTTTTGAGTTTTTCCTTGCCCTTATGTGGGTTGCAGATCAGGGGATGGTGTCATAATTGTCTGTAGTTTTCAAATGCCTGAGGTCTGTGAAGGCCTTTGAGACTCCTTGAGATTAAAGGTGTCACAAATAAACTTGACTTGACTTGAAATGTTTTTGAGTTTTTCCTTGCCCTCGTGTAGGTTTCAGATCAGGGGATGTTGATTAATAGTCTGTGGTTTGCAATAATCTGTGGTCTTTGCAGCCCTTTGAGACTCTTTGCCATTAAGGCCTTCACTAATATAGATGACTTGAAATGTTTTTGAGTTTTTCCTTGCACTCATGTAGGTTTTAGATCAGGGGATGGTGTCATAATAGTCTGTAGTTTGCAATAGTCTGTGATCTGTGCAGCCCTTGGAGACTCCTTGTGATTAAGGGTGTCACAATTTTAACATGACTGGACTTGACATGTTTTTCAGTTTTTCCTTGCCATTATGTCGGTTTTAGATCAGGGGATGGTGTAATAGTAGTCTGTACAGCTCTTTGAGCCTTCTTGTGATTAAGGGCTTCACAAATATAGACTTGACTTGACATGTTTTTTTGAGTTTTTCTTTGCCCTCATGTAGGTTTTAGATCAGGGGATGGTGTTATCATCGTCTGTTGTTTGCAATAGTCTGTGGTCAATTTTGCATTGTGTGAGAAACACTTTTCAAATACAGGACAGTACTGTAGTGCTTCTTTCCACCGCTACCGGAGTTTGGCGCTGTGAGAGGTCACCCAGTATCCACACCGAAGAAGAAATCCGGCTTCTTTTTACTGATTCGTGTGTAATCATAACAACTAAGAACTCTGACGTTTTTATCGTTTAATATCTTGTTCATCCATTCAATATGGCTGGTGTAAAGAGTAAAGAAGAGGCGAGCCGTTTCTTTCGAAACGAAAGTGAAATAAGAAAGCTTGATGCGGTTGAGAAAATGGTCGGCCACTTTCTACCACGGAGGAGGACCTCTTGAATCACATCTTCCAAAAGTAAGTTTAACTCAACTTCATTTATCTTTATAGAGCATATTTTTTTATTAAATTCAATTTTTCGTGCAAAACAATACAGGTTACTTCTACAAGCATTCAACATGCTTATACAAACCTTAAACATCCAAAATCTAGCACTGAAGTAACTTACCAACAAATTTAACTTTAACGAACGATCGTCTGTAAACATCATTAATTGAGATCCTATTCCTATTCTATTCTATTCTATTCTTGTCATGTCCTGCACGGTTGTCATGGCGCCCAGCTGGCCCCGCCCCTTGACACCGGCTTCCTGATTACTCCTATGGGTACTTAAACCTTTTGGAACTGCCCTTAGCCAGATTGTTGTTTACCCTTGTTGAAAACTTGTTGATAACTGTTTATTCTTGTTTTGCTTGTTGGACTTTGTTGTAACATTCTGAGAGATTCCTGCAAGTTCTGTTTGATTCTTGTTTTGTTTTTGGTCCGTTTGTGTGTCGGACAACTTTTCTTTCTCAATTAAAGTGACAGATCCTCTACGCAAATGAGTTCCAACTTCCTGCTTCCCGACCTGTTTCGTGACAATTCTCATCTCATCTCATTAGCTGCACCGCTTATCCTCAGTAGGGTTGCGGGGGTGCCGGAGCCCATCCCAGCAATCATCGGGCAGTGGGCAGGGGACACCCTGAACTGGTTGCCAGCCAGTCGCAGGGCACACGGGGACAGACAACTCACTCGCTCAGTCACACCTAGGGACAATTTGGACCGGCCGATTCACCTGAAATGCATGTCTTTGGAATGTGGGAGGAAACCGGAGTGCCCGGAGGAAACCCAGGCAAGCACGGGGAGAACATACAAACTCCGCACACTAAGGCCGGGAGCTGGATTTGAACCCACGCAGGAGGTTCCCACGACCTCAGAACTGTGCTATTCTATTCTATTCAGTTCACTGTCACTGCCTCTAGAGGCCAACACTGGTACTTCAGTCCCATCACCCAGTTCACAAAGTTCACAAATTGTCTCCCGTTTCTCATTTAAAGCGACGCGCCTCCTCAAATGAATGTTAATTAGAGGACCGCGCTAAAGGCTAACTTATCCGAGAGGGGCGTCGATCTCCAGCACACACACAATTCGCCACTCTTCATTTCCGGATGACTTTAATTAGCTTGGAAGGGCTTCCGAAACGCGGCCTTTTGCAGATGATATTGGGGACACCTGTAATGAGCTACTTTACCGAGAAGGGAATTAAAATCTCTCTCGCTTAAATAACCCAAGCCCATTTGTGTAACTCCGGGGTTAGTAACCTAAAATGTTGAAAAGGACCAAAGAATATAAAAAGACGAAAAAATCCAGAGTGTCAGGACCAGGACAGGAAACAGGAAGCAGAACCCACACGCGTAACGTTACTCACAGTGTATTGGGGAGAAGAGAAAGGAACGCACACTCAATCCAGAGATAGATTGCTCGGAACCGGAAGTGGTCAACATCGAACAGATCGATACAGGAGCAAAAACACGGGAAAAGACGGAAATTCACAGGGCTTGGCTAAACAAGAGCAAAAACACGGGAAAAAGCTGAGATTCTCAGGGCTTGACGTGTCAAAACAGAGTTTCTTAGACGCTCCGACAAAGGGCGACTCACAGGACAGCGATTAAGCAAAACAGGTCGGTGGTCGGGATGGCAGATCAGGGCGGAATCGGGTCCAGAAACAGGTCGGCAACAGGTATCAGGCAAGAAACAGGGCAAAACAGGTCGGTGGTCGGGATGGCAGATCAGGGCAGAATTGGGTCCAGAAACAGGTCGGCAACAGGTATCAGGCAAGAAACAGGGCAAAACGGGTCGGTGGTCGGGATGGCAGATCAGGGCAGAATCGGGTCCAGAAACAGGTCGGCAACAGGTATCAGGCAAGAAACGGGGCAAAACAGGTCGGTGGTCGGGATGGCAGATCAGGGCAGAATCGGGCCCAGAAACAGGTCGGAAACAGGTATCAGGCAAGAAACAGGGCAAAACAGGTCGGTGGTCGGGATGGCAGATCAGGGCAGAATCGGGTCCAGAAACAGGTCGGCAACAGGTATCAGGCAAGAAACAGGGCAAAACAGGTCGGTGGTCGGGATGGCTGATCAGGGCAGAATCGGGTCCAGAAACAGGTCGGCAACAGGTATCAGGCAGGAGAAACAGGGCGGGAAAATGTCTAAAGGTATGAACTTGCCTAGCTGGGAGCATCGGTTCGAAGCCGGTGTCAAGGGGCGGGGCCAGCTGGGTGCCATGACAACCGTGCAGGACATGACAAGAATAGAATAGAATAGAATAGGAATAGGATCTTAATTAGTGATGTTTACAGACAGTGCCTGACCTATGAACGATCTGACGACTTCTCTTGAAAGCCGGGGGGTTTAAAAGGAATCTCTGAACCAATCAGCTCTCGGGGCTGTTGGCGCCAATTGGGCAGTCACAGGTGCCCTGAATCAGCAATCCTGACAACCGGGTCGACTACATTTAGGAACGGAATGGTGCCAACTTTGTCACAAACCAAGAACAGGCCAGGGATCGTCAACAGTGGAGAAGACTGTCCAGAGTTGCATCCTCATTGGTGCCCTGACGACCCATGTGTGTCATGGTCGCCGTGGCGACCGGTCTGCCCCGCCCCCTGGGCACCAGCTGAAGCAGATCAGCTAATTGCGTGGCTGCTACTTAAGGTTGGGTTGTGGGTATTGCGGGTGTTGGCTCATTACACATTTTCCGTTCTGTTATGCCCTGTCCTGTTTAGTTTGAGTCGGAGGAAACCTGTACCTGACCATTCTGAGTGTAAAAATGTTTTTGTTCTGTTTTGTCCCGGTGTTTTTGGACGACTTTTATTTTTGTAAATAAAAGTTTTGATCGTCACGCAATTGAGTTCTCCCTTCCTGCCTCCTGCCTCCGTTCTGGTCCGGTCCCACCCCGTGACAATGTGATGAAGGAATCCGTGAACCTTGAATCGTGAACCTTGAATCAAGAACTTTGTCCTCAACTGAACCACTCTCTGCTGTTCTATATTTTTCTTTGTACAAATACTTGGTCCGGTCCCGGGAGTTGAACCTGCGGCGAGACACCGAATGTCTACGCCAACAGTGACTTGTTACTCCAGGTCTCCTCAAGTATTTTGTTCTATTAGGTCTTCTGGGGGGTTCCTTTGTTGTGGAGAGTTAAACCTGCAGATTTATGAAGCCCCAAAGCTAAAGGAGTTTATACACTAGCTTGTTTGTCTGCTTGGTGAAGCCCCACGGCTAACAAGAAAAACAAAACAAATCTCAAGCTGATCCTCCTGTCACTCGGCAGAATCTCCCGCTTAATCCTTTCACTCCCCAGCAGGGAGAACCGAAAAGGAAAGTGTTGGATTGAGATGTTGTCTGGATCGCAGGTGTCAAAACAGGCGGCCCGCGGGCCAGATCGGGCCCGCTAAGGGATTGAATCCGGCCCGCGAGACAACACTCAGAGAAGCGCAAGAGAAAAACAAGCGGCAGGTTGAAATAGGTCAACTTGATGTTGTTAAAGCCAGGTGCCTCCAACAAAGACACTGCACTTGTATTTAATTTTCTCTCTCTCTCTTTCTCTTTCTTTCTTTCTTTCTTCCTTTCTTTTCCACCCCTTTTCTCCCACTCTGTCTCTGTCTCTTTCACTCTCTGTGTCTTTTAACCTCTTTTGCTCTAACATCCTTTTTTTCCTTTTCTCTTTCTCTCTTCATACACTTGGCACTTTCTTTTCTCTCCTTCTGTCTTTCTATTTCTCTTTGGATTTTTTTCTTCCTCTCTTTTTCTTTTCCCCCTCTCTCATGACTTTTTATCTTTTGTTTCTCACGCGCTCTCCCTCTCTCTCTTTTTCTTTCCTTGACCCGCCCTCTCTCCTTTTCCCTCCCTCTTTCTCTTATTTCTTTCTCTTTTCTTTCTCTTTAATCTACTAGTTCCACCCCTTTTCTCCCAATATGTCTCTGTCTCTTTCACTCTCTGTGTCTCTCTTTTTCTCTTCCTTGGTTGCTCTTTGTGTCTCTTTCTCTCTCTGTGTCTTTTGACCTCTTTTTCTCTAACATCCTCTTTTCCTTTTCTCTTTTCTCTTTCTCTCTTCCTACCCTTGGCGCTTTCTTTTCTCTTTTCTCTCCTTCTGTCTTTCTATTTCTCTTTGGATTTCTTTCTTCCTCTCCCTTTCTTTTCCCCTCTCTCAGGACTTTTTATCTTTTGTTTCTCACGCGTTCTCCCTCTCTCTCTTTTCCTTTCTTTGTCCCGCCCTCTCTCCTTTTCCCTCCCTCGTTCTCTTATTTCTTTCTCTTTTCTCTCTCTTTAATCTACTAGTCCGGCCCCCGACAGAATGTTTGTCCAATCGTGCGGCCCCCGAGTTAAAATGAGTTTGTCACCCCTGGTCTAGATGTACTTTTCTGTTCCTGATTAACGCAAAGTGCTTACAGTTTGATATGCATTTCTAAGATAATGGATTAGCTTTTTGTGACTATGCCATTACTCTGTAATTGCTTTGTTATTACAAGGTTGCAATGACAACAACATGTGAGACACAGTAAGCAAATGTATTCAAAGGTTTATGCAGTGATAACAAATAAAGAAATTGAAAAGTAGGTGTTGCAAAACTATTGGCCCCCTTTGAGTTAATACTTTGTACAACCTCTTTGTGCTGCGATGACAGCCACATGTCTTTTTGGCTATGTTTTGTACATCTTGGAAAACACAAATATTTTTGCCCATTCTTCTTTACGAAACAGTTCAAGTTCCTTAAGGTTTGAAGGTGATCGTCTGTGGACAGCATTTTTTCAGATCTTCCCGCAAATGCTCTGTAGGATTAAGGTCTAGACTTTGGCTTGGCCATTCTAACCCCTTTATATTGTTAAATTATATTATATTAAACCATTCCATTGTAGATTTATGTTTAGGGTCATTGTCCTATTGGAAGGAAAACCTGTGCTGAATTCTCAGGTCTCTTGTAATCAGCTCCATCCTTCTTCCCATCCACTCTAACCATATTCCAAGTCCCTGCTGAAGGAGAGCAACCCCAGAGTGTGATGCTGCCACCACCATGTTTGACAGTGGGGATGGTGTTTTCAAGGTTGATGTGCAGTTGATGTTACTCTTACTTCAAACGTAATTCATTGCATTCAGCCTAAAAAGCTCACTTTTGGTCTCATCTGACCGGAGCATCTTGTTCCAAATGTTATTTGTGTTTCCTATGCAGCTGTTTTGAAAACGACAGATGGGGCTTTTTATGGTATTCTATCAGAGAAGGCTTTTTTCTTGTCAGTGCGACTAATAACTGTCTTATGCACAGATTGTCCCACCTCAGCTGCATATGCTGGCGTGTCATCTAATGTGATCATGGATCTCTTGGTTGCTTCTCTGATTAGTTTTCACTTTGTTTGTCTCTCTCCATTTTGAAATGAGTGCTTGCACAGTGCTCCAGGAGATGAGTAAATGTAGCGAATTATTCTTGTATACAATTCCTGCTTTGAACTTTACCACAACTTTGTCCCGGACCCGCATGGTCTGTTCTTTGGTCTTCATAATCCTGTATGTTCAGGATGCATTTGAACTGAGACTTAATGACAAACAGCTGCACTGTTTGTCTTTATTGGTCATTTAGGTCGACATTGGATCATTCAGAAGTCATCAGGGAACTTCTAGAGTCAGTGGGATGAGATGAGGGAACAGTCGGTCTACTTTTCAGTTGTTTTGTCGTAAATATTAAAAAAATGTTAAAAAAAAAGGTCATTTATTTCCACTTAGCGATTGTGTCTCACGTGTTAATTCTTAGAAAATATTTTCAGTTCTTTAGCTTTATGTTTGACGCCTGAAATGCGGCAGTATGACAAAAAACTCTTAAGGGGCTAATATTTTTGCACTATAGGTGTCACGGACCAGGGAGGCAGGATGTCATGGTCGCCGTGGCGACCGGTCTGCCCCGCCCCCTGGGCACCAGCTGAAGCAGATCAGCTAATTGCTTGGGTGCTACTTAAGGTTGGGTTGTGGGTATTGCGGGTGTTGGCTCATTACACATTTTCCGTTCTGTTATGCACTGTCCTGTTTAGTTTGAGTCGGAGGAAACCTGTACCTGCCCATTCTGAGTGTAAAAATGTTTTTGTTCTGTTTTGTCCCTGAGTTTTGGACGACTTTTATTTTGTTAGATAAAAGTTATGATTGTCAACGCAATTGAGTTCTCCCTTCCTGCCTCCTGCCTCCGTTCTGGTCCGGTTCCACCACGTGACACAGGAAGGGTGAACTCAATTGCGTAACGATCAGTTACTTTTATTTAGAAAATAAAAGTTGTCCAACACGCAGGGACAAAAAAACAAAACAAAAACAGGCTTACAGGCAAACAGGAACTCAGACTAGGTAATACTTACAAAACAGGCTTAAAGGTACTAACAAACGGGCATGACAGGTCTTCCTTGAGACAAACAAAACAGAACAGGGCAGAGCAATACAGAGCAATGCAATGAACCAGCAACCGGCAGTCCCCAAACCAGCCCTTAAGAATCCCAAATGTAATTAGGACAATCTGTGTCAGCCGGTGTCAAGGGGCGGGACCAGCTGGTTGTCATGGCGACCATGCAGGACATGACAATAGGCACTATTGGGTTGGAATAGGCCAACTCAAACACTACAAAAATCTAAAATTATAGTTTTTTTAAGTATTTTGTAAGATCAGGTACTTAAAGACACTGATCATGTGAATATTTCTCATGCCATTATAGAATGACAGTTCCTAGAAAATCACAATAACCCAAATTTGGTAAGAGTGTTTTTACATACCAGTCTATGGAAACAAATGATCTGGATTTGGAGTCAGAAAATAAATGTAGAACCGTGTCTTTTGTAGCATTTTCTTTCTGCACCCTCAAACAAGTTTTGCAGCATTCTCTTTCAACCGGTTTGCTTATCTTGTTATTTTATGCGCCGAAGTAGAAAAATAAAAAAAGAAACATATCTATTCTTAGTTATCTCAAACCGCAGGTGTTTTTCTTGTTGTTATCGTTACCACTGGCACTTGTTTCATTATTATTCCAAAGAGCTGTGTTTTGTTTTGGAGTTGGTGAACCACTTTTTCGTCGGCAGTGGCTGTTTTCATCCCTCTCAAGGGGGTCAGCCGTTTTGCAACTTGTTTTAACTGACTGTTTACATGCAGGTACTACTGGTCCGACTGGGATCAGATGTCAGATTACTGGAGCGAACCCGAAAGTCAAGCCAATAGATTTATTTGTGATGCCCTTAATCACAAGATGTCTCAAAGGACTGCACAGGTTGCAATGACAACATCCCCTGATCTGATACCAACATGCAGGCAAGAAAAAACTCAAAACCTCAACATGAGGAAATAAGAAAGCTTGAGAAGGGGCCTCACAAGAGGTAACCCCCCTCCCAGGATGACCAGGCTACAATAAATGTTGCATTGGGTAACAATACACAAAAGGTAGTCAACATCAATAAAACAAACATAGGTATTATGTAAAATTGTTCAGAAGTCCATGACGACGAGTGGCTTCCAATCTCCACCATCAATGTTTTTTTTTCTCTGAAGGATGATAGAATTTCGGGCAGCACGGCGGCGCAGTGGTTAGCGCTTGTGCGGCACAGTTCATGTCATGGGAACCTGTCGTGGGTTCAAATCCAGCCCCAGACTTCCTGTGCGGAGTTTGTATGTTCTCCCCGTGCTTGCGTGGGTTTCCTCCGGTCACTCCGGTTTCCTCCCACGTTCCAAAAACATGCATTTCAGGTGAATTGGCCGGTCCAAATTGTCCCTAGGTGTGAATGAGCGAATGAGTTGTCTGTCCCTGTGTGCCCTGCGATTGGCTGGCAACCAGTTCAGGGTGTCCCCTGCCCACTGCCCGGAGATGGCTGGGATGGGCTCCAGCCCCCCCCGCGACCCTAATGAGGATAAGCGGTACGGCTAATGAGATGAGATGAGATGATAGAATTTCCTTCACCGATAAGAAATTAAATTATGTTATTACTTTGAGTTCTTTGAGTTCTGATATAAATTACTTATCCCGAGACAATGGATTCAATGAACCTGTCACGGGACCGGACCAGATCGGAGACAAGAGGCAGGAAGGATGAACTCAATCGCGTAACGACCAGTTACTTTTATTTAGCAAAATAAAAGTTGTCCAACACTCAGGGACAAAACAAAACAAAAACAGGCTTACAGGCAAACAGGAACCCAGACTAGGAATACTCACAAAACAGGCTTTTACTCAGAACGGGCAAACACAGGATTCCTCAAGTCAAACAGAACAGATTAATGCAGAACAGAAAACGCAATGAACTAGCAACCGGCAATCCCCAAAACCCGTCTTTAAGAAGCACACACGCAAATTAGACAATCTGCTACAGCCGGTGCCCAGGGGGCGGGGCCAGCCGGTCGCCACGGCGACCATGCTGGACATGACAGTCACCTTCATTGAAAAATTCAGAAAATCTCAGCTAATCCAAATTTCTTGAGAAGTCATTAATTAAGATACCATTAGCAAACACTTTTTTAAAGAATATCTTTCAATTTCGACACAATACATATATTTAATTTTTGAATTCACATTTTTAGCAATTGACTATTTCTTGAATCCATGGTTTCCGTGAAATGCTCGAGTACTTTGACTTTTCCAACTTGCTTTTCCTAGGAAACGGGCAAGGTGACCCAGGTTTTCTCTGATAGTTACTGGTAACTTTCCGCTTTTCTGAATTAAATGGATGACTCCGGACTTTGACCACACAGATCATAGCCACAAGATCCGTTTACCGTATTTTCCGCACTATAAGGCGCACCTAAAAGCCTTTATTTTTTTCAAAAGCTGACCATGCGCCTTATAATACAGTGCGCCTTATTTATGGATCAATATTAAATCGCAAAGGGGGAGGAAACAGTATTTTACTATTCTGCACATTATTATTGAACACAACGACTTCGGTGAGCCACTCCGGCTATATATTTTCCCTGTATCTTGTTTCAGACTGAACTCGATGTTTCTGTGATAAGCGGTGCAGATAATGGATGGAATGGAGTGTCTATTTCTAAATTAAACTCAATTCCAAGTGTTTATTGTCATATGCACAGGAAAGTTGCGAGCGAAAAAGAAAATAGAAACTAAGGAATGGTTGGCATTTCGTGAATCCCAAGACTTTAACCTTCCGAATGATGGAACGATGCATTTGAGTGACATCGTACGGACACCGCATCCGCACGTGTTCTCGACACGTATTTGCAAGCTTTGGGAATGTTAAGGGGGTAATAAGTTGGACTGAACTATCTGACTGTTTTGTCCACGTTGCCATTGTAGCGCCTTATACTCCGGTGCGCCTTATGTATGTCAAAAATAGGACCAAACCTATTTTTTCGGGGTGCGCCCTATAACCCGGTGCGCCTTATAGTGCGGAAAATACGGTAGTTTTTTATAGCTGAACCAGTTTGTTTGGGCCTATGTGACCTTGGCTCGTCCTTGTCACCCAATTTTAGGGTTTCTGGGATGGCTGGTGTCCTTAATGACAAAAAATTTGTGCGAGAACCAATTGAGAACAACTTCCCCCATTTAATTGAACTTTGCAATCAAGAGGAAGCCAACCGGACCGCCAACTAACAATTTGAGCGACACGGAAAAGCAATTTGGTGAGATTAAAGACTTAATCAGCAACAAACACTTCTGTCACTCTTCTTCAAGATCAAATTTGGCTCATTTGCTAGCTTTGTTATTTTAACAGGCAGCAATGCTAATGCTTTGTACATTTGACTATAAAGGATTTTATACGATCGAATACAAATTACA